>NW_028254947.1:0-50844 GCF_964263255.1 Lissotriton vulgaris
CACCACAAAGTCTCCATGCAGCTCACCTGTTTCTGTCAAGTTACCTGTGGTGGGATTGGTACAAAGAAAATAATACACACAACAATCCCTTGTAAAGTCTATGCTCAGCAAGGAGTCCAAACCAATAGTCTTGTACATTTATATCTTTGGAAGCTGGACAAAATGTTAGTGTTTGCCTCCTCCCATTTTGTTTAGTGGAAGGAGAGGTAATTCTGGAATTTGTATAGACCTTATGTCCAAAATGGAAATTTGCCAGTTGTACTATTTTTCAACTCTGCACTGCAACATCAAGTACAGGAATTGGTTGGTGAAGCATTGGACGAGAGTGCTGTTCGGTCAATCCACCTCAGGACAGACATGAGGACTAGCTGTCAAGTCTTGAAAGTCTGTATGGTTATTTCCGTGATATTTACTGCGAGCAGCACTTGATTACCTCTAGCCTTGAATCCTCCACCTCTGAACCTTATAGTTGGTTTGAGTAAGCTTGAGAATCCAGCACACGCTCTGTTTCTCCGGAGAATCTTAATATCCAGATCTGTATTTTTCCCCAATTGTAAGTCTGAACAGATCTGCTGAAAAATGTGCCCAGCCACCAGAGAGCCCATCCGTGGACCACCTCCCTTTGCTCCAGGTGTGCTGTTGCTGTTGCTGTTGTGTTGTATATAAATTTGAATCTTTGTTATACTTTTTTTTTGTATTTTTTTTTTGGGGGGGGTGATAACTTATTTTTTTTTTCCCCTTTGATCTTCTTACTTTTCCGTTATAGTTCCATTTTATTGTCAAATATTTATCCACCTTTTGTTATGCCGTGCTGTGCTGTGCACTAAGCTGTGCTGTACTCTCCACTCTCCACTCTAAGCTCTCTTTCTCTTATTATTCTCGACCCCCTGGGCATTCTGTGCATTCCGTGCTAACAGCTAACAGCTAACAGCGTCAGCGTCGTCACCCTTGACAACGACGTGGTCTCCTGCCTTCTTAGGACCTGCCGCAGTGTCTGCAGATGATGGATGATGGCAGGCAATGAAGCAGTCGAGCAGCAGCAGACGTGAGGCGGTGAGCGGAGCGGAGCGAGGGAGGTGACGGAGACAGAGATTGAGCGGCGCTTAGCGCTGAGCTTGAGGGAACAAACACCGCTGTCGGTCAAAGAAAGGGGGAGATTGTAGATCAGCGCTGAACGGTAGGATACCCTTGAATCCAAGAATCCTTTTCTCTTTTTCACAGTTTCACGGTGTACTTTCCACACATCGCTGATTGATTTCTTTTTGTTGTGCCATGTACCCATATCACGCTTCCATAGTGCGCCTCCATTAAATATCAATCACGAACACCATCGTAAGCAGGCAACACCGCAAGCGTTATGGCACTGAGGAGATAAACCCGGAGATGCAGGGGTAGCTGAAAGCCGATAGCTGAAAGCCGATAGCTAGGATTAGCCGCTCTAGCTGTGTTTCCGTGTGAACGCGAGTAATTGCGTCTTCTTTCTTATTTCTTTTTTTCATACACTGCAAGCCTAAATTCTGGTACTCTGCTACTCCGGAGCAAAATTAGTTTATGTTCATGCCATTATACAAAGTTCATATAGCCTCGGCTGCAATTACAGCCAGCGCAAGAAAGTAACGAAAAAAGCAAAGTTGAAACCCCCACGCACCTAAGAGCTGCAGCAATGGTAACTTTGCTTGCCTTGCCTTATGATGGTCCCCCGCTGGCAAACACAAACACAGAGCGTGGTCATCGTCTGGTCATCGCCTGGAGAATCTTAAGGGACTCGAAGGTTTAAAGGCAGCTGAAGGTAAAAAGTAGATGCAAGACTGAAGGGTTGAAGGGTTGAAGGTGACAATCAGAGCATTACATTAAGCATTTTCCAGGCTCAGGCTCAGGAGCAGGCTCAGCAGCGACCTCTCACACGGGCGCCATCTTGCAACCATGGAGAAAGACATGGAGAAGATCAAAGAAAAAGATAAAAACAAAAATAAGGATAAAACCAGTGACAAAACCAGTGAACTCGATACTCAAGTTCAAACTCAAACTCTAAAACAGAATCAAACTGGGACAAAGAATGATAAAATAACCGATACAAAACCAAAAGCAAAGGCCCAGGCTCAAGGAGGAGAGGGTGAGGGAGATCAAGAAAAAGACCATGAAAAAGAAGAAATACAAGAAAGTCAAGAAAGGGCAGAAAACTCAGATGACAGAGGAAATACCAAAGAGAGTTATAATTCACAAGGATCTCAGAAGAAAAAAGAAACACAGAGACGACCCGAAACTAGGGGTTATAAAGCGATGGAAAATAACGACGAGGATAACGATGATGGTAAAACAAGAGTTATCAAGGCTGATGGAAAAGATAGAAACAACGAGAATGGACAGATTGAACAGAAACTGCACAAGGAAGCCGAGAAATCAAAAAAGAAAGCCAAGGAGAAACAGAGAGTAAAAGAAGCAGAAAAGGAAAAAGAATTGACAGGCAGAGAGAATCTTGACCTATTGGAGAAAAAGGCCAAAAGACTTCAGACGATCAAAAATTTAAAAGCTACGGCCAACATAACTGGGCATTCAACAGGTTCCCAACCTAGAATCTCAAACATATTCAGCCCAGCAATTAAAGATAGACATCAGAATTGCCCTCTTAATGAAAATGCACCATACACAATGGATCAACAAGGATTACAAAATAAGACCATCATGGCGGCATCTGAGGTTTTAGTCTCAGCAGTCCTAGAAGAACATCCAGAACATGAAAATATGAGAGAAGAAAGCGGATCTGGCCCCAACATAGACTTAGACTCAAATATTAATCTATTGGTGAAAGGCAGCACTTCAGAAGAAGTCTCGAAAATAAACCGTGTGACGGAGGGATACGTCTCAGCAGAAGTCTCCAATGGTTCTGAATCAGAGATCTATGAGACAGGAATATCAATCTCCAGTGAATCCAGCAAATCCAGTGAAGAGACTGATCTTGGTGACAATCATAGACAGGAGGAACTGGACAAAAAAGCACCTTCACCGACAAATATTGGATCTAAGAATGCCCTATTATACGATTATACACCACCAAAGAAAATGGGGAAAAAGAGAAGTAAACATAAAAGGTATCCAAATATAATTCACGATGACACGACAGATCCTGGGAGTAATCCAGAACAAACAATAGTGAGAACCAAACTCTCACGCAAAAGCACTCATCGCAAAACAAATGCTGATTCGGAAAAAAATAAGAATATCATCGACAACCCGGATGATGATGAACAGCCGAAGCATAGAGAACCTACGCTTAGCGAAGTCTTTGAATCAATCAAAAATTTTCATCAAGATGTAAAGGAAGATAGCCAAAGAAATCATGTCGCTATTCAAAAATTGGAAGGAGCTATCAACAAAGTTGGCAACACATGCCAGGAAATCTCAGATAGAATGTGCTCGGTAGAAGTTTGTGCAGAAAACCTGGAATCAGATGTCGTTAGATTACAACTCCAAGCAAAGGAGCACGAGGGAATAATTAAGGACTTGATGATGAAAGCTGAGGACCAAGAAAATAGAACAAGGAGGAATAATCTCCGCTTTCTTGGGATTCCCGAGGGCTCGGAAGGGAGCGATCCAAGAAACTTCATGATCAATCTACTAAAATCTTCTTTTCCAGAACTCAACTCCTGGGAAATGGATAAAGAAGTATGCCGAGCACATCGCTTTCCACTAACACTACCAAAACGGTCAGAGAAATCTTCAAAATATCCAAGAGCTCTTTTAGTCAACTTTGGAAACTTTCTGGTACGTGACTCTATATATGACTTGGCCAGACCAACGGCTCAAAGAGAATATAGGGGTTTTAAGTTTTTTGCGAGACTAGACTTTGCACACGCAACAGTAGAAAGACGATGGCGAATGCGACAGCTTTTTGCCCCTTTCGAAAAGCTAGGAGCAACGGTCTATCTGCAAAACCCGGCGCGGTTAAAAATAATATACAAAGGCTCAACAAGGAGTTTCACAAGTGAAATCCAGGCAGAGGCCTATCTCAAGGAGGTTGAAGCAAGAATGAAACAAGATAATGGTAACTAAATAGAATAAGGCATCTAGTGCCGACGAACAATTGACTTTTACTATTTGATATAAGGTTGACACTCACTAGGCTCAAAAAGTATCAGGCCAGGTGGCAGGTCTAGGCGCACGGAACACACGGCCACCAACAGCTGGGTGAGTCCAAACCCAGGTTGCCTCAAGGGGTGGCAGGAGGGGGGAGGGGTTAGAAGGTGTGGAAGGGAGGGGGGGAAAGTGGGGTGGGTGGCGGATGTGGGGGGAGAAAATAAAAAACTGAAGAGAGTTCGTACTGTTAAGGTGATTTCGAATGAAAGAGTAAAATTGAAACAAAGGACATGCTCTTATTATGTATATTGTGTATACATCAGTTATCTGGACAGGTTGATGCTATGGAAATATTTAAAAATTAGGTATGTCTAAACTAAGGATTGGATCCCTCAACATAGGAGGATTAAATGATTGGAAAAAGAGGGGGAAGCTTGAACAATATCTAAATATGATTAACTTAGATTTAATATGTTTACAAGAGACCCACTTACCCTGGAGCAAAAAACATTGGTTGAATTTTAAAAGCTATGAATTGCTGTCATGTTCATCCCAGACTTCTATGATAAGAGGTGTGGCCATAATTGGTAAAGTGGGGTTAGGGGGGCCAAAAGGTGTAAGGCGGATTCATTAGGAAGATGGGCTATTTGTGAAATGAACTTAGGTTTCACTATCTGCACAGTATACGGATCCAACACAGACGAGCCAGAAATCTTTAGTCAAATTGAAAATGAATTAACTGATTGGCATACCCCGATAGTATTATGTGGCGATTTTAACATCTCTGCATATTTTACGGATGGCAGTACATACATAGGTAGGAAGCCAAGGGTGTTTAGAGCAATAACGTCAATGATGCAGTCACATGGCTTAGATGATGTTTGGGGAAATCTACTGACTGGAGACCCCGGGTTTACTTATTTTTAACATCCTTTTAATAAATACTCGAAATTGGATTATTTCATGATCTCAACTACGCTGCTTAGGAGTGTACAAATAAATAAGCTTCCGAAAATTATGTCTGATCATAATCCCCTAGTCTTAAATATGGCCATCAATAAACCATACAAGGTTCCTAGACCCTGGTCATTTGATAAAAAATTATTAGCGGATGCCGACTATATCACTCATATGAAAATATGGTCCCAGTCCTTTTTTGACGCTAATAGGTATAGTGCATCAAGGGGAGTCATGTGGGATAGCTTCAAAGCAGGAATAAGAGGAGAGACTATAAGCTATACCACCAACATATGGAAAAAAGTTAATAGGGAAAGGGAAGCATTGATGGGAAAACTGAGTGAGGCAGAGACACAACATAGACAAGATATAATTACAGGTGCTCAATCTGTCGAGAGCCTACATAGAGTGAACTCCTTAAAAGCTGAGATCCAGAAACAACTAGCAAGAAAGGCGGAAGCAAATTATCAGGCACAGAGATCACGCCTTCACGAAACTGGGGAGCAAGCAGGTAGAGCTCTTGCCCTGCGAATTAGGCAGGTGGCAAGTAAGAACATTGTGACACAAATTGAATATCAGGGCCAAATACACGACACACCTGGTGAAATTCTGGAGGGGTTTAGGAAATTCTATCAAGAATTATATCAGGAGGAAGCAGCTGCAGAGGCACCAAATATATGTTGGTTAGACATGGGTAGTAAGTTAAAACCAGGCCAGATCGAACTACTGGAACAAGATATTACAATGTCAGAGGTATTGGAAGCACTGAAAGATCTTGCAAGCGAAAAGGCGGCGGGCCCAGAAGCTATACCAGTAGAGCTTTATAAAAGTCTAAGGGAGGAAACAACACCAATGCTCTTAGATTTATTCAATGGTGTTATGAATACCGGAATAATACCTGAGTCCTGGCAAGAAACTAATATAGTAATCTTCCACAAAAAAGGGAAACCTAAGACTAACCCGGGCTCCTACAGACCAATATCATTGATTAACGGTGATAACAAGCTATATGCCAAAATCATGGCCACTCGCATGGGAGGGATCATTGCGTCCTTGGTTTCCCCCTGGCAGCATGGGTTTATCCCAGGAAGAGGAACCACAAACCATATTAGGAGAGCTATTACACTATTTGACATCGGTGCTGCTAGGGGGGAGGAGGTTGCAATGATCCTCCTCGATGCGGAGAAGGCATTTGATCGCGTCAGATGGAGTTTCATATGGAAGGTTATGGAGGCAAGGGGATTTGGCCCTAGATTTTGTCAAGCCATCCAGGCTATGTACTCATCGCCTATGGCAAGAATTCAATTAATGGGGGAAAGATCAGATAGGATCAACATAACAAGGGGTACAAGACAGGGCTGCCCATGCTCTCCAATCTTGTTCGCGCTCTACATAAACCCTTTAATTACACAATTAATGAACAGTGCGCTTATTAAACCAGCAATATCAAATGGGTTTCACACCAAACTTCTCGCTTATGCGGATGATCTAGCAGTCATTACAAAAGATCCAGAGCTAGCTATGAGGGAGGTAGTCAATATAACTAGTCAGTTTGGAGATGTGTCGGGCTACCAACTAAATGTGGATAAAACACAGGTACTTTGTTCTAAAAAAATAGCCAAGGTGGATGGAAGGTATGTAGAATCTGTAGTTTACCTGGGTATAACAATAAATGCAGAACCAGGTAAAATAATTGACGATAATTACACCCCTCTTTTCAAATCTATGGAAACAGATCTAAAAAGAATGGACTCATTAAAGTTGTCACTGATTGGGAGGGCCAACGTCATAAAAATGACAATGTTTCCTAAGGTGCTTTATAAATTAAGGTCAATCCCATTCAAAATTGACGAGAAAATTATTAAGAAGATTGAGTCCATTTTCATGAAATTTTTATGGCAATATGGTAAAATAAGGCGGTCAAATAGATATATGTCATTACCACAAGATAGAGGTGGGTTGGGATTGCCAGATATTAAGAGCTATCATTTTGCATGCCTCCTTGCAGACACGGCTATCCTACTCCATCCGGGGGGCCCAACCCTCAGGCAGGCGATGATACCATCAATTTATCAGCTATTGGTGGGAAGTGAAGCCGTAGGGCTTTTATTAAGGAGAACCCAGAGGAGCTATTACAAGGAAATTGGATACAAGAAGTTGGAAGGCATATGGTCTATATGGAAAACTGTTAAAAAAGTTCTAGATATACCCACTATCCACTATCGCACGCCACTGTGGAACTCAACACTCTTTCCAAATCTTAGTAGGGATGGAACGTGGCGTCATTGGGAGAGTCAGGGTATTGTGGAGTTGGGGCAAATAATGATCAGAGATCATTGCAGAACGCTTGAAGAACTCACATACCATTATTCCCTACAAGGCTATCAAGAGTTCAAATACCTACAGATTATAAATAGAATTAAAGCAATTAGGCCATGCATCACTCAGCTTGGGAAATTCGAACTAATTGAGTATTTGAAGTCAGGCGGCCATAGAATTAGAGATATTTCTAAAATATTTAACGACGCATCAGCTGACGATATTGGAAAAACTGAAACCACATGGTCCAAAAAATTGGGAGATCCCGAAGTAGACCTTGATAAAGCGTTAGCTATGGATAAGAGGTTTCTGCGTTCCTCGAATCTCAGGGCCCAACATTTCAAAACTCTATTCAATTTATACTATACGCCCGAAAAATTATTCTCTTGGGGGAAAGCGACAGATAGCAATTGCCCCAGATGTGGTAATGGTACAGCAGATCTTATACACATGTTCTATGGCTGTGAAAAATTAAAAACTATTAAAACCGAAATAACACGGTTTTTAGAGGGGCTACTAGACGTCAAAATTAACCTATCCCCAACCTTGATAATAATTGGTTGTGATGTGAAACTAGATATGAGTACTGAGGCCGAAGCTTTAGTTTTCATTTCCGTAGCAGTCCTTAGGATTCTAATTAGCGCAGCCTGGAAGGATACAGAAGCCCCAACTTTTCAAATGTGGTTGTGCAGAATGCTGGGTATACATAATATTGAGGAAGCATTATATGATTTAAAGGGAGTGAAGCTAAGGGATATGGGCAAGCGACTTTGGGCCCCAGTGGCCACTTGGAGGACAGCAAAACTACAAAATGAATGATTTACTGGCTGTGTAGATATTTAACATGTCAACTGACTCTCTACTGTATAGTACTCTTTTTTGCTTTTTTTTTTTTTTTGACGTAATAATGTAATGCTTCTAACTATGTATTTATGTATGCTTCTATGAATATGTATTTACCGGTATGAACTCTCAATAAAAATAATAAAAAAAAAAAAAGAGGACTAGCTGTCAAGTCACAGACAACATGTGTATTACTAGACACTGTGTCTCCTTCAAGGTCGTTCAAAGTGGTTGAACAAAGGTTAGCCATTGGTCTCACCAATGCTGATGTTTTTCAAGCCATTTATCAGCAGTGGTCTTCATGGAGAAATCGCACACCACTTTGAACATCCAGAAAGGATTTAATAACAATGTCTAATAATGACTTTAGCCCAAATGTCTTAGCATTGGATTTGTTGCCAGTGACCATGTCCAATCATGGCTCACAGAGTGAACCAGTAAAACAATTCTCATCCTGCAACTAGAAGCTTAAAGAGGTGCTGGAGAGAGTGGAAAATTCAAGAGAGAGACAAGAATAAATTAACTCAGTGTAAAGATAGAGTCATTTACTAAAATAAAGTGTAATGAACATTTAAGTCTCTGCAGGAGGCTAATTTGGCAGAATCGTTTTGTCAGGTTGGTAGAATAATTAATTATCTGTGGGACATGGATTGTGAAAAAGTACACACTACCTGCCCTCGGGATTGCCTACCATTTTTATCAGTTATTGTCTGCACTATTGAAAATTGTATAATGTGGGCAAATGTGTTAATTTTTTGTAATCTCCCCTGTAACGTTTTTGTGGATTATAATAGAGCTGTTCGCCATGAGTTAGATATGTTGATAGGGGTAATAGATAACAACACAATAAATCTCACAACTTTCATCACATGTGCATAACTGAATGCGAGGAAAACATGGCGGCCGCTAGTTAGAGCGGTGCGCTCGTCTTTGGCGAAGCTCCGGGCGTTATGCGTTAGTAGCATTGGTCTTTTGGGCATGCAAGCAGAGGAAGAAGATCCCGGAACCTTACCGGCACTTTCGGCATTGAAGCAGGCGTTGTAGCAGGCTCCGTTGGCTCCGTTGGCTCCGTAACAAGGGAAGTGAAAGGGAGAAGGCGCGGCTGCGGGCGGCTGACCTGCGGTGATTGAGAGCGGCGCGGGGAGCTTGGGAGCGGCGGATAACTGACCTGCAGGAGATCGAGATCGAGAACGGTGCAGACAGATTTCACCAGGACTGTCAAGAGTTCACCTAGAGGTTTGGAGCGGGCTCCGGGGGCTTTGTGACTGAGAGGAAGGTGAGAGGGAGAGGGAAAGGGGAGAAGGCGAGTGGAGTTTTTCGGTCCCAAGTTCCAGGAATCCGAGCTGTGCTTGTGGTGTGCTGCAGCCGGTTGAGCTGCAGGGGCGCTCTGACAGTGACGAGTAAAGCAGTGAAAGCAGTGAAAGCAGTGAAAAGCTGTGAGGATCAAAGAGATAAAAGGAGAAAAAGGGGAGATCTTGGTCCTTAGACCAGGTCAGCTGTGTCAAGTCTGTTGAGAATCGAAAAAGGGGGCAGAGACTCCTATTGAGAGGGGAGGAAAAAAAAATAAAAATCTAATAAATCTAATAAAGGTAGCCATATTGCCTGAGTTGAGACGATTCCGGACGGGCTAGGCTCAGGCTTGGCTCAGGCCATTTCGGTAGGGCTCAGGCTTGGCTCAAGACGCCTCATATACACGGAGAATGGTATCAGTGCTGCATTAAAAACAAGACTGAATAGAACTGCCAATGTGTTGGGGGGAGTCCTTTCTTCCCGCACCTTACCGCTGGGGCGACGCAGCCGTGGAGCTCCGAAGAAGCAGAAGGGCAGCGGTGCACAGCATATCAACAAAAAAAGCAGCAATAACCACTTGGGGTGGTAAGGGGGACCAGCAGAGGGAGAGGGCGTTATCTGCTCTGGGAGGTGAGTTACAGCCTGTCTGTAGTCAGAACCTCGCAGACATACAGGGATATAATTCCTTGCAGAATCAAGGCCCTGCATCTGAATTCTTTAGATTCAACGCACAAAAAACCTCTACCTCTAGCCAGTTTGTGAAGGAGAATACGCATATAACTTCCGTTAGAACCCTGGGGAAGCGGAAAGCAAGGGGGAAGGGAAAGGGCAGCAATAAAAACAAGGAATTAGTGGTTGCTTCAGGAGCTAGTGATACAGCCCAAGCACAGGGAACTGAAAAAAGCCCAGGGGGGGAGCCCCTCAAGGAGTCTGAGTTTGAGTTTAGCTACGAGGCCGCAACTGATACATTTAACCCCCCTGTCTTAAGGTCAGCGAAGAGGGGTAAGGAACATCAGTTGCGGTATATCGCTCCGAAAGAGCTGCCACATAAGGCCACTCTGATTAAGGGGGGCTCCAAGACAAAAACTAGTAAAAGTTCCCGAATTACACCCTCACTGAAGTCTTATTTTAAGGTCCTACCCCAGATCTTAAATATAAATCAGGAGGCTCAAAAACTTCCTTGTACCCAGACTGCACTCTCATTAGTGGAAGAGGCTACACATATAGCCACTGTTATACCTCCTACACCTCCCATAGCTATACTTGCTAATCTGGGAGATAAGGAAGGGAAACTGGTAGGTGAAGGAGAGTTAGCCAGAGGCATAGAGATGGGGGATCCAGTAGACGCAACCGCAACCTCTCCTCCAGATCAGCAAGCCCCCACTGTAGCAGCGGGAAGTAACACAAAAGACTTGGATCAATGCAGCGGGGGTTGCGAAGATAATGGCAGCGACGATACCATTCAAGCCATACTTCTCAGTATGAGGAAAGAGATCAGAAACGGATTTGAGGAATCAAAGAGATGTTTTGAGGAGTCCAGACTCACTCAATCAGAGATCCGGACAATGTGTGAAAATTTAGAGTCCAAGGTGGATGGTCTCTCACTAAGACCTGGGGGATTAGAGAATAGTGTTGAAGAACTCAAGGCAAAACTGGAGCTTGCCGAGAGAAAGATTCAGTCACTAAGAAGAGAAGGCAATACAGTCAAAGAGAGGGTTGAGTCTCTAGAAAATTTCTCTAGAAGAAACAACTTAAGGCTTCTAAAAATACCGGAGGGAAAAGAAGGAGGAGATCTAAAGAACTTTGTCGCAACTATATTAAAGGACTCTCTAAATATGGATGAACCTTTGTCTGAGATAGAAACAGATATTCAAAGGGTACACCGAGATCCGTTCCGCCTTAAACAAGGTAGAGATAAACCAAGGAAGATACTGGTAAATTTCTTAACATACTCCCTGAAAGAGAGGATTTTGACTTTAGCCTTGAAAGCCAAGACCTTGAAAACCCTAGATTTCTCTTTTGAAGTGAGATCGGATTTGTCCAAAACTACACTGGATAGACAGTGGGAACTAGGTCAACGGATGGATAAATTCAGAAGTTTAGGAGCTACTGTCCAAATGAGATTCCCCGCCTTTCTAAGGGTAATGTACAATAATAAAATGTACAATGTCAAGTCTCCCTTTGAAGCTGATGAGTTACTTGTGACTATCAGCGAACACGCGAATCCTCCGGAATAGGGGTGAAAAATAAATAATTAAATAAGTAATAGAGCAATCTGTTCAATGAGTTAAGAAAGGGGGGTAAAGGAAAAATAAAAATAGAATAAGAATAGGAAATAATAAGAAAATGAATAAAACTCATGAAGGGGAAATGAGGAAAAGAAAAAAAAAATGGGAAGAAGGGAAATAAAAAATAAAAAATAAAAAAAAATAAAAAAATAATAGAATAGAAAAAAAAAGGGATAAAAAGGAGGGGATTTGGAAGGGAAAAAGGAAAAGGGGAAAGAAAAAGAAAAAGAAAAGAAAAAAAAAGGAAATAAGGAAAAATGAGGAAAGGGGTAAAGAAAAGAAAGAAAGGGGAAAGGAAAAAAAAGAAGAAAAAAAAGGGAAGAAGGGGAAAAGTAAGGAAAAAAGAAAGTAAGAGAAAAAAGAAAGGAAAGAGGGAAGAAGATAGAAAAAAAAAAAGAAAAAAAGGAAACTTTTTTTTTTTTTTTTTTTAAAAGACGGAATACACAAAAGTATGTGTATACTTATGGGACGTTATATAGTTTCGTTATTAAAAACATAAGAAAACTAAACAGTAGGGCGCGACAATTAAATATAAGTTTATTAAATATGGAATCTCACACAGAACTTATACCCCTAGTATACTTATCCTCAATAGTTTGGGGGTAAAAGCGTACTGGGTCTTACTTCTAGCTCCTATACTACAGCTCTAAATCACCCTTGGCCACCTGAGTATCTTTAATAGTATAATCACCTTATAAAAGATCTAAAAGATCTAAAATAGGGCTTTATGAGTCATTACTGCCTTCATCTTAAACATAGTGACCAATAAGATAGATAATAGGGCATGGAGCAGGAAAACGTCAGAGACGACAAGCTGGCAACACATCAAGCCAGAGTAAGTTGGGGGGGGTTTTCCAGGGGAGGGGGGGGTGGGAAGGCAAAATATAAAAGTCCTCATAAACCGAATTTTAAAATCATAAAGAATATAGATCCATTAGTGTTCCAAAGCGGCTGTTTGGTCAAAATAGCAAGAGATACAATTAACAACAGGCATCTTTGCAAAAAAAAGTATCAGAGGAGAGGGGAGGGCAACTCCCTTATATATTAATGTCGGACATCAAATTTTTATCCTGGAACGTAAATGGTCTGCGTGTCAGGGCTAGAAGAAATAGAATTTTACAGTACCTACGGGACTCACCCGCGCAGATCATTGCGATCCAGGAAACGCACTTGAATAAACAAGAGATCACAGACATACTTAAGAAGCGCAAATGGGTTGATATATTTATAACTACAGATCACAACACTAGCATTCGTGGTATAGCCATCATTTTTAAAAAAGCAGCAAGGGCCCAGATCACGAGTTGGGAAACAGATTCAAGCAGCAGGTGGCTGATAGTTAATGCTCAATTACATTCGAAGGATGTTACCATCGTCAGCTATTACGGACCTAAGCAGGACGACCCTTCTTACTTAAACATCCTGCAGAACCACTTGATTACTTGTTCTGATCCCATAATATGGGTGGGAGATTTCAATCTTGTCCTAGATCCAAAGCTAGATAAATCTCCCACTTCTAGAGCGGTCGTTCATAGTAATATGAGGGATACATTGCTCAGATGTATGTCGAACCTTGGCCTAATAGATCTATGGAGACAAAGGTCCGGCAAGGTTTTGGGAGTCTCTTACCACAACTATAAATACAGACATAAATCACGAATTGATTATGCTCTATTTAGTCGATCTATCAAAGACCTGGTTAAAAGTATAACATACCTCCCTCTACACTTGTCAGACCACTCTGCCATCTTTTTCTCTGTAAAATTAGATCAGAAATCTACCCACCATTCTTGGTCTTTCGACCGTACAATTCTACTGGAGGAGGAGGAGAAAGATTATCTGACGCAGGAAACAGTCTCCTTCCTAGACCAAAATTTAGGTTCTACCTCCGTGGTTATAGTATGGGAGGCTTGGAAGGCCTTCATCAGGGGGTGCATTACAGGGAGGGCCTCATACAGGAGAAAGAAATATGAAGAAGGAATAAGACATATTGAGCAAGAATTAATTCTTTTAGAATCACTAGAACAGCTCCCCTCAGACAATCAAGAGGAGAAAGCCGAATTAAAAGCCAAGCTAGACACACTATTGCAGGAGAGAATTAATAAAAGATGGCAGGCAAGTAAACTTGCCCACTTCGAATATGGGGAATCTGCAGGAAAACTGTTGGCCTGGAAAATTAAAGCGGACCAATCAAGAAATTGCATTAAAGAAGTGAGGGTCACCGGGGAAGCTAATAGTAGGTCAACAACCACGGCCATAGGAGAAGCTTTTAGGGAGTTCTTCCAGAACATATACACAGAGGATTTGAATGTCAATGAAGATGAAAGGAACGAATGGCTGAATAATATAATCCTCTCGGAACTGGAAAGTTCCCAAACAGAGAATATAGATAAGGAGATCACTGAATTAGAAGTCTATAACACCATTAAGCAATTATCACAGGGCAAAGCCGCGGGACCAGATGGCCTCCCTGGGGAATTATATAGGATACTCAATTCCACCCTTACCCCTGTCCTTACGAATCTTTTTATTGACATAATGATCAGAGGGCAGACACCACCAAGCTCCTGGGGGGAAGCCAATATAGCTCTAATATTAAAAACCGGCAAGGACCCAGCCGAATGTGGATCATACCGCCCAATCTTGCTTCTCAATAATGACTACAAGATTTTTACTTCAATTTTGGCTGCGAGATTGGGAAGCGAGATTGGTTCGATCATTCACCCTGATCAAAAGGGGTTTATCAGAGGTCGGCAACTGGCTGATCTAACCTATGATTTGGTGGGAGCCTCAGACATTGCCTCAACTTTCGGCCTACCCCTGGCCATCATGACCCTCGACGCCACTAAAGCGTTCGATAGGGTAAATTGGGCATACTTAAATTTAATAATGACTAAATTTCACTTGGGACCCAAATTTTGTAGGACTATAGGCTTACTATATTGCAACCCCAGAGCATCTCTACTAATAAACGGTACACGAACAGTTCCTTTTAAAATCAGCCGAGGAACAAGACAGGGTTGCCCCCTGTCCCCCCTTCTCTTTAATTTATATGTAGAACCGTTTGCGCAATCCATTAGGGAGGATACCAACATCCCACATTTTAATTTTTCGGGCTGGGAAAAGAAGATTGGCCTCTATGCCGATGACGTTCTCATATACACAACTGATCCTACATTGGCATTTCCCATCATTATAAAGAAAGCGGAAAATTTTGGGAAATTCTCTGGTTACGAAATCAACGCAGGAAAAACCAAAATTATGGTCTGGAATATTCACAATTTTCAACTTCCGACAAGATCCTCAATGAGGTACCTTGGCATCACAATAACTAAAGATCTAGATCACTTGGCTCAAAACAACTTAGCCCGTATTTCCTGAGAATCCCAAATTCTTATGAAAGCCTGGTCTTTTCTCCAGCTTAACATTTATGGGAGAACTAGCCTGATAAAAATGAGTATTCTCCCGAAATTCACTTTTATTTTTAATTCCATTCCACTAATTTTTGACACCAAGCAGCTTGCAAAATGCCAGCAAAACATTAACTCATTCATTTGGGGATATAAATCCAGCAGATTAGCTTGGAAAAAGCTGAGAAGGAGAAGAGAAAAAGGGGGACTCGCCTTGCCAGACCTGGAATATTATGCCTGGGCATTTCATCTGACCCACTCTAGGATGTTACTTAAGCTCCCCTGGGAAAATGCAAAAGGGCTTATGTACAAGGCAATGTTATTGGGTTCGGAACTTCCAGTGAATGGTTTTCTCTTCAAGTTCGGCCACCAGAAGTTTTTCAAAAAAATTAGATTAAAGACACTATTGAGTAGCTTAAAAGAATGGTCCCAAATAAAATCTAAGATCGGGATAGGACATTTATCCGAACATGCCCCAATTTGGGACCTACCTGGACTAGCACCACAGGAAGCCAACACAGTTAAAAGAATCCTGCTGGACGCAGGGATCACAAAGTGGGGGGATCTGCTGACGGAAGGAACAATCTTGGGCTGGGATATCTTCAAGCTTAAAGTAACATCACCACTCTCCTGGATAGTATATCTACAAATAGGAAGTTGGATTCGGACTCAAATTAAGAAGAAAGGAATGATGGGACAGGAGAGTCCTCTAGAGAATATCCTAGTGGAAAGACCGGCGGGGAAAAAAGAAGATGCACTCTTCTATTGGCATATTATAGAGGATGGAGAGCGAGACTTTAACCTCCCGGAAAAACTTTGGGGTGCGGAGGGAGAACCAGATAGGGGAGATATTTGGGAGGAATCTTTTATCCTCCTCTATAAAATCGTCAAGCCAGCATGGCTGAGGCGCAATCATTTCTTCACACTTCATAGAGCATATTACTCTCCCAAACGGTTGTCGAAATTCCAAACAGGGAAGTGCTGTAGTAAATGTTCCTTACCAGCAGCGTCAGACCTGCATATGTTTTGTGACTGTCCGAGTATTGCCACCTTTTGGCATGAAGTTAGAACAACACTCGAATCTATTCTTAGTGTCACTATCCCGTGGTCATGGTCTTTGGTCATCTTCGGATTAAATTATAACATCAAGGGATCAGAGAGAGATTTTCTGTTTTATGCCATCTTACTGGCTAGAAGAGAGATCTGTAAAAACTGGATTAACATAAATCCCCCAACACATGCAGAGTGGCTGTCTTCATTATACGCAACTTCAAAGCTGGACTTAATGAGAACATGCAGCCCTCGATCTCTTACATTTTGGCACCTTTTGATCGATTGGAGGAGGGATAGTTAGCCTACCCGGGGTTTTTTTTTTTTTTTTTTTTCCCCGGGTCCGATGATTAGGCCTAAAATCTCTCTGTCCAAAAGGGTGGTATCGTACAGCAACTGGACAACTGGCCGAACTGGTCTGAAGGGAGTACGTCTATTCAAGCTCTGCTGGAAGCATAGGGGCCGGCTCTCTGGGCACCTGGAGCTCAGCATTGGGCTCCTTGGTGCTATGGGGGGGACGGTCCTCGTGTCTGAAAGGTTAAGAGCATAGTTGGATCGACTTTATGGCTAATGAGGACAAAAAAAAAAAAATCAAAAAAAAAATCTCACAACTTGGGGTGAAGAGGGTTAGCATTTTGATGATTCGATGAGTTGGGGGAATAATGGAAACCAATTGAAACAAAAATTGCATTTAGCATCTCCATGAACACAGCACATCTGTCATTGAAGGTCTTTAGCAGACAACAGATTATTGCGCTAGTTATAGCTATCTAACTACCTAACCTAAAATCCAAAATTGCAAGGATTCACACTGTTCAAAAGTATTTGAAAACAAAGTTAAGACAATTATACTGTATTCAAATGGATCAACTGCCTTCTCCTGCATTGTCCGTCTTAGGTGCAGGGCTGAGCTGCAGAGCAAGAGCACAATGGAGATTCATTGAGAAAAGAAAATTTACCAAGGTAAACACGGTACAGGAGCAGTTAGAGCGCGGAGCATAAGCTGGCATACAGTAAACTAAGGAACAATCTATTACCAATCCAGACAAAAAGACAACTAGCTTCATACTCCCTGAATGACTGGTCATGCAAACAATAAAAAAGTCTAACCATGCCCATTCTGGCCACAACATTTTTATACTTACTTAGGATTCGCCACACGCCACTTAATTAAATTATTCTAAAAATATCCCCCTTTGCAGTCCCCAGGGGTAGGGCTCTCTGTGTAGTTTTTCCCCGAAGAAATAGATAGATACTGGTCCTTCTCCCAGATGCTGATAGGAGTTGCAGACTTTTTTTTTTTAAAACTGTCTGACTGAGCACGAAAATAAAAACTATGGGGCATATTATCAAGGGGGTTTATCTCTGCTTTTTTGGCTTTAAAAGCCAAGAAAGCGGAGATAAAATTATCTCCCTATTACCTAGCTGTCGCTAACACCAGTTAGCGACAGCTAGTAGGAGATAGCGACCATCTTGGGCCCCACTTTGCATGTCAGTGATATTCATCACTAATGACATGCAAAGTGGGCGTGCCAAGATGTTAGCGACCGAAAACAGTCGCTAACGTCGCTATCTCCTATTACCAACTTTTGGAGATATTCGCGCTAAGCGCGAATATCTCCAAAAGCTAACACCTGCCCTGAGCAGTTCTTAGTCATGTTATCCAATGGGAGGTGGATAACATGGCTAAGAACATTAGCTCGCTAATGCATGAATATCGCTGACTTTTCAGCGATATTCATGCATTGCGGCCGATTTTTATCGCATTTGCGATATACCTCGGTAATACCAAGGTTTATCTGCGATAAAAATCGCCGCAGCTCGGCGTTAATTTTTTCACGCTAACCAAGCAATAGCGATAATTATCGCTATTGCTTGGTAATATGCCCCAATGTTTGTCATAGTCTAGTTCCATAGAGAGGTCTCAGAAGAAATAAGAAATGTATGTATCTATGTATGTATGTGTTTATGTATGTATGTGGTATTTCGGTAGCCTGAATCTAGCCAAAAGGCAGAGGAGTGCGTTACAGTGTCAAAGAGAAGTATAAAGTCTACAAGCGACAGCAGAGGTAGCCGGTTTGTGCACTGTTAATGCACTGTGATGTAGTGTTCTTTAAAGAGATGGATCTATAACTGTTTACTAAAATGAAGCCGCTTTTTATCGCACCTCATAAGTAATGATACTCCTTTAATGCTCCAAAATCCACATGGTATGGTAAATACCATAAA
The DNA here is from genome assembly GCF_964263255.1 of Lissotriton vulgaris. Classification (NCBI taxonomy): domain Eukaryota; kingdom Metazoa; phylum Chordata; class Amphibia; order Caudata; family Salamandridae; genus Lissotriton; species Lissotriton vulgaris. The sequence continues at coordinate 18,461 of NW_028254947.1, forward strand.
CATTTCCCTAGATAAATTCTGGCAGGTCTGACCTGCCAAAATGTAATGAAGCTTGGGGTATTAAGCACACTCAATAAGTATCGTTTTCTTTAAATACCTCCTAACTTATAATTCCGACCCGTGCACAAACAGAAGTTTACACATGGGTCAGAATACACAAACCCACTCCTTTTCAGGCCCATAGTCTGTAGGCTGATGGTGTCCTGTCTGTGGGTTTGACAAGAACCACCAGCGATGACCAGCTTGCCTGCAAGATTAGTAGGGGGTACTGAAGAGCAGTTAACAAAAGGTCAGTCATGTAACACTCTGCAACAAGTAGAAACATTCATCAAAAATGATTGATTCCAAGTTTAGTATAGGGAAATATGAAATTAATTTGAGTGGTGGGCATGTTAGTCTGTTATTTGGATTGAAAAGGATAGTGGAGGGATAGAAGAGGGAAGCATTAAGATTTGTTTCCCCTTTTTTCGAGCTCATAACTGTAGGAGTAGGCTTGGGATGAGTAAAAGGGAGGTGGAGGGGGAAGAGTCTGAGGGTGTCAGGGCTCATTGGGAAGGATAGCGCTGTACGGGTGAAACGGAGCATAACGGGGAAGAGACTACATTCCCCGTCACTCCATTCACGCTCCCGACGAGCGCACGGACGCAGACATGCTCCAAGACGTGTTGTCATCGGAGCAGTATAATTCAAGATGGCGCCTTGACGAAGACGCCAATTACTCCAGCCGTTCATGCATCTCTGGTGAACCTGCACGGGAAGGGTGCGCAAGCACCACCTCCTGCTTTGTTTCGTTGTCTTTTTTTGGACCCCGGAGTTTGCCAGGAGTTCCACCCTCTTTCCCCTGTTGGTGAGACACACGCGTCCCTGATGGTCTCTTGCAGGAGGGAGATCGGGTGTTCCTGTTTTCTCCGGTTGGCGAGACACACACTTTACTTGTGGTCTCATGTGGAAGAAATAACCTGTGTTCTTTAAGACACTCTTTGAATAGTATATCCTCTATACGAGAGTAATTGCAGCCCGATTTCACTGGTGTGGTGACACTCTGTGTTTATGGAATCATTGCATCTGGCTATGAAGCAATAGTGGAAAATAACTATAAGAGTGATTATTGGCAAACCCTCTTCCTGGCTATTGGTTTAGGTTTGCTACCAGTGTACTTGTGACTACAGTATGGAGCTCATGGTATAGAGCGTTTCCAGTTTTGATGTTTTACTACAGAGCACAAACTTATGACTCTTTGGATTTATGATTAAAACTGGACATTGTGTTATCTTTCGTTTCTAGGGGAGATCAGTTACGGTATCCAGGGCTAAGCTGTCAAAGTTTAGTAGGGGACAAGCACGAGTCTATGGAAGGTATGCACATATTCATCCTAATTGTTAATAGACCTAACATAGAAGGAACCGTTGATTCTTTGTGTTGTCTATGGTAACTGACTTTATATTTCCTCATAATAGGTTCATTCTGGTACCTTGCAATTACCCTCAGGTCTCACCCCATTTACAGCCATCCTTATTTTGTTTTACAGGTAGTTATATATATATATATATACACTTTTACATATATAGTGAGAAAGGCATGTTAACGTAATAGTACCTTTTAGCAAGGAATAGGAAGGAGTTGAACTTTTCAGTAAACTGTTTTTGTCTCTCTCGTTTAATCCTAGGTCTCCCTCCCTGCTGGTCCTTCCCTTTCCTTCCCTCACTTGACCATCCCATTAGTCCGAGAGGATTTATTCTATGCAGACTTGGGGCTGTCGAGAGGTGGACCACATAGAGCTTCAGCCTGATCCTCAGGAGTACCTGGTGTCATGACAGAGGGAAGGGTTTAGAAAGGCTTGTTTGGGAGATTGAGGTTCCGTGACAAATTGTAAGTGGTGTTTTGACTCGCACGAATATGGTCGAGTCTGGTATCTAAGAACCGCAAATGACGAGTTTAGTAAGTGTGCGCAGTTTCGCTGTGCTAACTTGAACCGTTCGTTTGTTATGTGGGTTTTTCATCTGTACCCACGGGTTCCATCTTAGATACGGCATCCATTTTGTCTCTTGCCCTCAAGTAGCCAGCGAACGGACGCTGTCCGCTTCGCGACCCTGGGACTCCCAAGATATTTGCGGAAGACACATGTTCTTTGTAAGTGTCTTTATGACGAGGGGGATGTTACTGTAAGGCAGATGGCGCCGCTCAAGGCTCATCTTGCCTCACGGACTTATTGTCTCAGCCGTGCATCTCATTAGGCACGTCCCTTTGATGCCTGTATCTCGTGTTTCCCGATACCTCCCCTTTTACACCCTTTCCGATCTCCCCACTGTCTCCGTCTTCCTCTACACCTGTCTTTGTTCCTATTTCGATCTGTTTTATTACCGATTGGAATGCACTAATGTTGGGGAGATGGGTTTTTACAGTTGGGAACTGCCAAATGTTTCCGCACTTATGATCCGGACCTTGTGTGTTTTAAAGTGACCAAAGCGACCCCTCTGGGGGATGATGGTGGGAATCGGGTTGTAAACTTTTGTGTACCATGTTGTCGTATGGGTAAAAACTGTATAAAAGGAGCGGTCCACAGAACCAATTTGAAGCAGTCTCCCCAAGTTGCACGTGTGTTGCTTGTCGTGACTACTGTATTCCCTGCAGTAAATAAACCTTGAATCTTTGACGCCGAAGGAAGTGTCCCGTGTCTCTGTGATTCGTACGCCGGAGCAGGTTACCCACGAAGGTTTCAGATGTTGTGCCCTGGCACCGCTGGGTCCTATAGAACCCAGTCCTTCAATTGGCGCCCAACGTAGGGCTGCATCAGTGGTACCGGTCCAAGCCCGACGATCGTGAGGAACTTCGTGTGAAATCTCCGAGGGAAGGTGCACTCCGCTTCATCGATCCTGTTGTCGAAATAAGTGGCCCGAAGACTTTTCCCGCGAAGATTCCCGCCTCCGGACGGCTGCGACGGACTGCTGCCCTGACTGTAGACCTGTTTTGGCGCCTGGCGTAGACCTTGGTATAGCGAGACGATAGACGGGCCTTCCTGGTGACGCCATTGATCTTTGAGTTAAGTATTTGTGGGTCGCTCCCAGAGTTCTTGGTTGTTGACACTTTAGTGAGTGTTTTTGTTGTTAACGCTGTGTGAGTGTTTTTGTCGGTGACACTTTGCTAGCGTACTTTGTTGTGTTGTTTGACGACTGCAGCCGCCAAAGACCGAGGGTTTTGTTCTTTGCTGGGACTTGGTAAATCCCGTAACCCTTGAAGTTTGTGAAACTCGGCTAGTGTGCAAGATGCCTGGTCGTAGTACTTTGTTTAGTTGTTTTAGACCTTGTGGTATGGATTCCCGACTGGAGGACTCGTGTCCGATACCTCCGGTTGGAACTCCCACTTATGAATTATATAGTAAACATGGGCTAGGCCCGATTACCTTTAATGATTATTGGATTAAATATACAAAGAAGGATGGCGACCTTCGTTGGCCACCTCATGGTAGCTTCGAGGCCCCGATCTTGGATAATCTAGAGATTAAATTGTTCGAACGAAAATCAAGGCCGGCCATGTTTGATGCCTTTCGGTTGTGGCGCAAGGAAGCCCGACAGAAAGAAATCAGACAGAATAAACGTAATCAGCGAGATAATGTTGCCACTATAGTAAAGAAAGCAGAGCAATTTCAGCATGATAAGGAGGTTAAGGATAAGGAAGTGTTTGATAGATTGCAGCGTATGACTGTAGATAAATGTTATCCCGCTTTGCCTACGGAGTCGGAAAAGAAGGAAGATACAGTTGAGGATCCTTTAATGTCTTACCTTATGAAGTCGCCACCTCCGTACGTACAGGGTACCCCAGCTGCAGCTCCTGTGGTTCCTGCCGTACCTATTCTTCCACCTGTTCCTCAGCCTGTTCCTCAACCTGCACCCACTCTTCCGACTGTTCCTGCTCCTTTGCCTGTTTCTATCCCTACTGCTCCTCCACTTCCACATACTCCTGCTCCCGCTGCTGCTCCTGTTTTGTTAACCCCTGCTGTTGCTACTGTTTCTACTCCTTCTCTTGTTAGTTCTGCATCGTATGCTTCTCCTTCTACTCGTTCTCGTACTACTCCTCTTGCTGCTAGTTTCTTCCATTCGCTCGGACCTGTTCATGGGTCCGCTAGTTCTGATGGTCCTCAGAGACGTAGTCAGCTTCCTGGAAACAGAGAACGTGTTGCACTATATAATATGGTGATGGGTTGGATGGTGAACCCTCTTAGAAATCCGCCCCGTGTTGTACTCGAAACATTTTGTCAATTCAATATACCAACCCAAAGATACGTGTTTGATGAAATGTGTAAGTTCCTTCGCGATCAGATATCGGCTGATGCGCCTGACGAGGTGCTGGCCGCTTTGTCTGATCTTCAGCTTCAGTTCTCAAATGGACTGATAGTGGATACTAATGTTCGACGTGCTGTTGAGCGGTTGCTATCTTTTCGCCCCGCTCCGATACCTCATGCATTGTTTATCGAGGATATTGAAAGACTGCCAGATGAGTCTGGTCAGTTTCCCATGCGTGAAGTGCCACCGGTGTGGATGCCAGGTGATGCTACAGCTAATCCTGTTATTCCCCCGCATTTCCAGAGAGTGTGGATACACCTCCCATGGAAACGCTCGGAAGTGCTACAGGTGAAGCAATCTTTGCCTGACCCTCGCAAAAATCCTACAGGATATTATAAAGAATTATCGCAGCTTGTAGACGCTACAATTATGAACCTTGCCGATATCGATATGTTGTTCGGCAATGTCGTACCGCAACCTGTATGGGCTAAGATTAGGCAGGAAAACCATCCGACTGAATTAGGTGGTGATTGGACTGCCATTGTGGCAGCGGATGGTTTACAAACTGGTGGAGCTAAACCTGAGCAGATGATTACTGCCCTTCCTCAAAGAATTATAACATTAATGAAAACTCTTATGCCGGCTATGAGGGTAAATTGGGATAAATTGTCAGCTTGTAAGCAAAAGAAGGACGAGAGTGTTTCCGACTTCTTTACGAGGTTCGAGGAAGCATTCATTGACCATAGTGGACAGGATATGGGTACCGAGGGTGGTCAGCGATTGTTTGTGGATAAATTTGTTTCAAACTTATTGCCCGATTTGAGCAATAAATTAAAGAATTCGGAAAGTGCATGGGCCGTTTCCACTTCAGCTCAGATATTGGCTACGGCACAATATTATGAGAATAGAGAGAAAGAGGAGAACGACCGTGCTGATAAAAAGACGAAAGAACTAAAAACTAAAGTATTGCTTCAACAAGCATATCCTCCGCGTTCGAACCAGAATACACCCCAGCAGAATAGATCGCAGTCGCAATCGAATCGTTCGCAGCCGCGTAATGATTCCTCCTCCCAAAGATCGTCGTTAGGGTACAATCAATGTGCTTATTGTAGACAAGAGGGTCACATTAAATTCAATTGCCCTGTTTTGAATGAACGTAATAGTGGTAACTCATCTAGAGGAGGTCGTGGTGGTTCGCAGCAGGCATCACGTGGTAAAGGTCGTGGTACCCAGAATGATCGTTCTGATAACTCCTCTAATAATAATAATTGTTTCGATCAACGTGGATTGTCGCAAGGGCGATCTGCGCAGTATAATGTAGACGATTATTACGTCGATCAGGGAACTGACGACAGTAATTACTAGGACAGCCAAAGACAAGGAGAGGGAGTGGTATCAGTTCCGGTTGATCAGAGAGGGCCTTACGTCGCAGTTGCTACATCGGGCGTCGTTGAGCCTTTTCTGTTGGACACTGGTGCAGCGAAAAGTTCTATTCAGTATTCGAAACTCCCTGGCGCACCTTTGTCTGGCTTAACCAATGTTTCCGTAGGATTCTCTGGCGCCCCCGTTAGCAATCCAGTTTCGCGCCCTTTGCCCCTTAAAATTGGGCCACGTGAGCTAGAAGCTCCATTGATTCTAACCACAGGTTGTGGCGAAAATCTTTTGGGCCTGGATTTGCTTAAACGTTTGTACGCAACTTTGTATTGTTCTCCTGCGGGTGTAAAGCTTACGTTAGGAGAAAGGGTTGTCTCTCCCATGTACTTGTCTCTCGACAAGCTCCCACCGGAATTGAGTTCTCTTCCCGCGTCTTTGTGGGCAACGGGTCCGAATGACGTGGGCCTACTTGATATCTCGCCCTATGTTGTTCAGTTGAAATCTAATGTGCGTTTGCCACGTATCCCCCAATATCGTATATCCCTTGATGGTGAGCGAGCACTGTTAGCGATCATTTATGATCTGATCGAGAAAGACGTTATTGAAGAAACTCAGGGAAACGTGTGCAACAGCCCTGTGTTGCCCATTCTTAAACGTACGGATCCTTCCAAACCGCCTGTTTATCGTTTTGTTATTGATTTACGGGAAGTGAATAAAATTGTGGTTCCTCAGTTCCCTGTTGTGCCTGACATCACGGCGCTACTGACTCTGATTCCAGCTTCTGCATCGTGGTTTTCGGTGATTGACTTGAAAAATGCGTTTTTCAGCATCCCGATTGCCGAGGAGAGCAGGGACCTTTTCGGTTTCTCTCTCGGTGGACGCAGCTTCCGGTTCAAACGCGCTCCTCAGGGCTACTGTGAGAGTCCATCGATTTACAGTCAAGCCTTGAAGGGTCAACTGGATGCGTTTAGGTTGCCGGTTGGTGCGGCCTTAATCCAATACGTCGACGATTTATTGGTGGCTGCCGATACTCAGGACATTTGCAAAATTGCTACGGTGTCGTTGCTGCAACATCTCTGTGAGTTGAATCACAAGGTGTCACCTACTAAACTCCAATATTGTTGTCAAGAAGTAACCTATCTAGGTCACTTATTGTCAAAGGAGGGAAGGAGGTTGACCCCAGAAAGAATTGCAGCGATTGCGCGAATGGCTGTGCCAAAAACCCAAAGAGATGTGCGTGCCTTTCTAGGTATCACGCCGTACTGCAGGCAATGGATTCCTAATTTTTCATTGCTAGCAAAACCATTGGTGGCTCTTACGTGCAAGGATGTTTCAACTCCTTTACCATGGACGGAAGAATGTCAGAAATGTTTTTCTGAACTGCGTGATTCATTGTGTTCGGCTCCTGTGTTGGGCACTCCCGATTACAGTAAGCCGTTTACATTATATGTTCACGAGAGGGAAGGTTGTGCTTTGAGTGTCTTAACGCAACCTTTCGGTGGTAAACAGCGTCCATGTGCATATTTTTCCTCGACCTTGGACCCAGTAGCTAGAGCATTGCCGAGTTGTTTGAGAGCAACTGCGGCAGCTGCGGTCTCCATCCGACAATCAGCAGGATTGGTCATGGATAATATGCTTATGGTGATGGTTCCGCATGCAGTCGATACTCTTTTGAATCGTACGAAAACTCAGCACTTGACGAGTGCGAGGTTGTCTGGGTACGAGTTGACGTTGCTGGCAAGTCATATTCAGATAAAACGTTGTAATGTTCTGAACCCGGCAACTCTGTTACCAATTAGCACAGAGTCAGATGAAGTAGCAGAACATGATTGCCACTTGAGGACTGAAGAGGAAACAAAAGGTCGAGTGGACCTTAAAAACACCCCATTGGAAGATCCGGATGGCACACTGTATGTGGATGGGTCATGTTTTAAGTTGCCGAATGGCGATGTGACTACTGCTTATGCTGTTGTAACGTTGAATACTGTTGTTGAGACTGCAAGGTTGAATCAGAATTCTGCCCAGGCTGCAGAATTGATTGCCCTCACTAGAGCATGTGTGTTAGCAAAAGGGAAACGTGTGAATGTGTTTACTGATAGCCAATATGCGTTTGGAGTTGCTCACAGCTTTGGACGATTGTGGAGAGAAAGAGGTTTCTTGACGTCGCATGGTACGAAGATTCAGCATGGCCAGCTTGTGAATGATCTTTTGGATGCATTGACGTTGCCAAAGCAAGTAGCGATTGTTAAATGTAGTGCGCATCGTAAGGTGACGGATGATGTTGGTCGTGGTAATGCGTTTGCAGATGAGATCGCTAAGGAGACTGCCCGGAACCTTAGCACTCGAATGTATGTGACGAGTTCGGTTAGGTGGCCTACAGAATCGAGCATGTGTGAGGACACTATCGAAAGTGTGAAAGAAATTCAGAATGAGGCCACCGAGACTGAAAAGATGAAGTGGAAAGAAAGCACGGGAAAGTTGGATGCGAATGGTTGTTGGATTGATTTGTCGGATCAGAAAAGATGGTTGTTGCCCGATGCGTATGTGCTGGCCGTTGTGACAATGGCGCATGGGTTAGCACATATTAGTGCGAAAGGCATTTGTAAGTTGTTGTCTCCTGTATGGAAGAATGATGGTATCACGAAATGTGCTGAACGTCTGGTGAAGAATTGTATGGTGTGTATGATGTACAATCCTGGCAAAGGAACCCCAACTCCTCCTGGCAGTTTTGCTCCCCCTTCGTATCCCTTTGAGGTGATTCAATTGGACTTCATCCATATGGAGCGATGCAACAACCTGAAATACGTTTTAGTTGTGGTTTGCGCATTCTCCCGATGGATCGAGGCCTATCCTCTCAAAGACAATACTGCTTTGTCTACTGCAAAAATCCTACTGAAGGAATATTTTCCTCGGTACGGAATGCCTAGGGTCGTGTGGTCAGATAACGGAAGGGAGTTTGTGGGTAGTGTGATGAAGAGTGTGTGTAAGGGCCTTGGAATCAATCAGAAATTCCATAGCGCCAATCATCCCCAGTCAGCTGGTTTGGTTGAAGGGTACAACGGCACCCTTAAACTAAAACTAGCGAAGATTCAGGCTACGACTGGTCTTTCGTGGCCTGACGCTTTACCTTTAGCATTACTGTCAACCAGGGCGACTGTACACTCCCGAGTAGGGCTTAGTCCCTATGAAATAGTGTTCGGCCGTCCGGCGAATGTGTGGGGGGTTCCTAGGCCAGGAATGTTTTCTGATCTTGAGTACCCAATGTTGATCGATTACCTACATGACTTGACTGCTAAACTGAGGTTAATTCACCAACAGGTTTACGACGCACTGCCGACGCAGACGGAGGGTCCAGGCCACCAGCTCCAGCCCGGAGACTGGGTGGTGACGAGAAATTTTTCACGCAAACATAACCTAGATCCAAGGTTCACCGGACCCTATCAAGTGCTCCTGGCTACGAGGACTGCCGTTCATCTCGAGGGACGTAAGAATTGGGTGCATGCCACCCACACTAAACGAGTCCCTATTCCTTTGCCGGCAGACCCGTGGGTAAGGAGAGGCATTGCGTCAACAGAAACAGAAACATTGCCGGCGTTTGTACCTTTTAGCGACGCACAGCCTGTTGGAGAATCCCCAGCGCAGCAGAAAGACACTGTTGAACAATTAGCATCGAAAGACTCAAGGCTAGAACACTCAACTGATCAGCAGGACGCTGTCTCCTCAACGGATCCTTTGTTTGACGAGCAGACACGTCTTGGGAAAACCCGATACTTTTTGCGATCTCGCACTAAGGACAAATAAAAGATTCTGTTTTGTTGTATTGACAACTGCATAATTCCATTTTCCGTGATCAGCTTTGAACCTTCGTATTACTGTAAATATTCCTGTATGTATATATATTGAGCTTCATTCCTTGTACTTTTTGCTTCCACAGCTGAGAGACTTTGTTTTTGCATATATATATACATATTGTGCATTAAAGGCCGTAGGGCCGCGCGCGTACTTCCTTCTGGGTAGTAGGTCTTGACGCTAGGTTAAAGGCCGTCTGTTCCTGGGAACTCCTAGGGATTGACTATTGCTACACAGAACGAAGTGCGTCAAGAAACGTTGCGGACGGTCGTAGGGAATGGCATTCTCGAAGCTGAATGATTTGGAGGGAGCTCAGGTTCATCAATTCAAGCTGCAGCAACTCAGTCGTACCAAATGTTTTATATTCCAACTGTTTGTATTGTTTTTGACTGCTTCAGCATTATTAGCGGGTGGGGTGTATTATACGATGTCCTCCTTTTTACTTTCTGCTACACCTACTCCTACTTCTGACCCTAACCTTACCTTTACCGTTTCTCCTCATTCCTTTCATATGTTACCGGAACACGAGCAGGCTAGACGTGTAGAATTCCGCAATAATTCCTTTATTCAGCTCCTTCATCAGCATCAGTTAGTGGTTAACACTACTAATTGTTGGGTGTGTGGGTTGATGCCACATACTACAGATAAGGGAATTCCATATCTGGTGTTACCGTATAGTTCCCAAGGGTCAGCTCGAGCATTTCAAACAATGTTTCGAAGCGCACTGGGTTTCCACCCCATTCGAGAACCACGTTCCCCCTACTCTGGTCCTACCTCGTATCAAAAACCTTTGTCGATAGCAATAGAGGATTTAGATAGTGATATCTATGATCCCTCGCTTATTCCTGAAGAAGAGATACAAGCCTATAGGGTCCTAAGTAGAGGTGAATATAGTGCGTTCACTAGCGAAAAGCAGCTTAAAAGCTCGCCTCCGATATGGGTCGTACCCCACACTGGTAATTTCTGTCTCATGGGTCGTGGTCGAAGATCGCAAGCCCGACTTGGAGCAAGTGCTTGCACTGAAAATTACATTCTGCCGATGTTCTCGTCCCCTGTGTTTCTGGCTGCCAAGGGTACATACTTTATCTGCTATGATCGTGCATATGCATGGTTGCCCGCTGACTTCATGGGCTCGTGCTTCATTGCAAATCTGTTGCCTCCGACGTTCACTGTAGATGCCGATTATCACAAGACTAGAGTTGTGAGAGGCGTAATTAGCGAAGAGGATACTGCCGGTCAAGAGGCAGGAGACTTTTTCAAGGGTTTCCTCCCGTTTTGGGGACCTATGGCTAATAGTAGGAACCTGAGACAGTTGACTCGAGTGGTAGAATCGACTGCTAATATTACTGCCAGTGCCCTTGGTAATATCACCTCAGAACTTCAGGCGGAGAGACTTATGACGTTACAAAACCGTATGGTTTTAGATGTCATCTTAGCAGATCGAGGTGGGGTATGTAAGGTGATCCATTCGAGCTGCTGCATTTTAGTTCCAGATAATGCTCCTACCGTCTATCAAGCCATCTCGAGGTTGCATAAGATCTCCGAATCCATACACGTGGATGTAGGGGATTGGACGCTACTTGGATGGTTTTGGGGCCTGATGTCGACTTGGGGTTGGAAGATTCTGATGATCATCGGAGTCGTTGTAGTGTTCCTGTTCACGTGTTGTCTTTGTGTACAGTGCGGTCCTGCCTTATGTGGCCTCTGTGCTACAACGTGTATGAGACAGCCGCCTGTTACCAATGGGACTCGATTGGACAGAGCTATGCTACAGCAACATCTCGATGGTCTGATGAATATCGAATATGATTCCGACTAGTGCTTGCCTACATGAGGGCAAAAGGAGCGTCTGAGGTTCCGTGACAAATTGTAAGTGGTGTTTTGACTCGCACGAATATGGTCGAGTCTGGTATCTAAGAACCGCAAATGACGAGTTTAGTAAGTGTGCGCAGTTTCGCTGTGCTAACTTGAACCGTTCGTTTGTTATGTGGGTTTTTCATCTGTACCCACGGGTTCCATCTTAGATACGGCATCCATTTTGTCTCTTGCCCTCAAGTAGCCAGCGAACGGACGCTGTCCGCTTCGCGACCCTGGGACTCCCAAGATATTTGCGGAAGACACATGTTCTTTGTAAGTGTCTTTATGACGAGGGGGATGTTACTGTAAGGCAGATGGCGCCGCTCAAGGCTCATCTTGCCTCACGGACTTATTGTCTCAGCCGTGCATCTCATTAGGCACGTCCCTTTGATGCCTGTATCTCGTGTTTCCCGATACCTCCCCTTTTACACCCTTTCCGATCTCCCCACTGTCTCCGTCTTCCTCTACACCTGTCTTTGTTCCTATTTCGATCTGTTTTATTACCGATTGTAATGCACTAATGTTGGGGAGATGGGTTTTTACAGTTGGGAACCGCCAAATGTTTCCGCACTTATGATCCGGACCTTGTGTGTTTTAAAGTGACCAAAGCGACCCCTCTGGGGGATGATGGTGGGAATCGGGTTGTAAACTTTTGTGTACCATGTTGTCGTATGGGTAAAAACTGTATAAAAGGAGCGGTCCACAGAACCAATTTGAAGCAGTCTCCCCAAGTTGCACGTGTGTTGCTTGTCGTGACTACTGTATTCCCTGCAGTAAATAAACCTTGAATCTTTGACGCCGAAGGAAGTGTCCCGTGTCTCTGTGATTCGTACGCCGGAGCAGGTTACCCACGAAGGTTTCAGGTGTTGTGCCCTGGCACCGCTGGGTCCTACAGAACCCAGTCCTTCAAGATCTTAATAGTAAAGAGGTATGAGATGATGCAAGGAGGGGTAGAGTAGGGAAGAGTCTAGAAAGGGTTATTTTAGGGATCATAGTAGTGGTATGGGGTTTGGGATGAATGAGAGAGTGGGGGTAAAGGATATATTGATGGAGGTATAGAGTGAGAAATGGGGTTGTGCAATGGAAAGAGTAGTAGAATGAGGTTTAAGATGAGTCAGAGAGTTAAGGTAGAGGATATATTGAGAGCAGGATAGGGTGAGACATATGGTAGTGCATTGGATATGCTGAATTAGAAGAAAAGTAATAAATACATAGATACATAAGTATATAGAAGGTATATTTATGCATAAGGAAGGTAGTATATGTAGATTAAAGATGCATTTAATCATCTCTGGGTTTCAAGTGTTGTACTTTAAATTTGTACCCCAAAGCATGAATTTACACTTGCAAATGGATTTACTCACAGCTAAAATGCTACAATGTTACTGTAATGTGATGTGAGAGTTAAGCTTGTCATGGACTGGGAGTGGGTGTTACAGGGCTTGAACGCCTGGTTACGTATGTACCATGGGGCTAAGGAACTGTTTTTGAAAAGAGGAGATACAGGGGACAAAATCCCTCCAGGTTTTGAGGTGTCAACTGAAGAATAAGCAGCAGTAGGCAGAACAAGTTTCTCTGCAGACTGGGACATAGCTACCATTGGTGCAGCAGGTACAGTGGCATCGGGGTCCCAGCTGCGCTGGTTACATGATATGCTGAATACTTTATTGCACACAAGCATGCTGCATTTTTGGCACTATTCGTTTTCCCCATGTCAATAAGTCAATGGTTCTCGATCCAAGAAAAAGTCTTTTTGGTCATCTAAGTAGTCTTTGCATCATTTTCTCCATTGCCCTAGTTGTAGACATTTGCTGTTCCTAAGTTGCTACCATGCTTTATTTAAACCCTAGAATAGCCATAAACCAATCTATTGCAAATTATGGAATGGAAAGTGATGCTGTTGTAGGTTTTTAGTAGGAGGGGACTGTGTTGGTGGGAGCTGCTGCTGCAATGGTGACATGCATCTGGACTCTGAGTCACCGTTGGCTGTTAGCAGGTTCAAGGCAGCACTTTGTGTCTAGTATGCCCACACAGTTTTATCTTTCATTTTCTAGGTTAACTGCTTTCCTGGCGATCCAATTCTTTTAAATGGAGACATCCACTAATGAAAAATGAATGAATGTGTGTAGCCCTTTTGGTACTGCGGATCCAATATCATTGTTCAGATGTACTCTTCGTAGTAGACAATCACTTTTAGCCACCTTTGTTTGTATTCATATGAAGGATTAAGCTAATGAGGTGAGTAGATGCTTCTTCATTCTTCACTGACTATTATATATCATTATTCACATTTTGCAGGTTGCCCTGCAGCAAATGCAGCAGGCTTGGCTTGTGGTACAATGCTCCTTGCTGACATTTTGTGTCAGCATCTCGAAAAGCAATAGCATTTGGATCAGGGACTCTATTGGCCCCCATTTGACAGCTTCCATTGCGACAGCATTGGCAGTTGCACCTCCCTTCTTTATAGGATATAATTATTTAGACTGTTTCCAGGCTTTGAAGGAATGACGAAAATGAATGGAAATCCTGCAATAAGTGACCAATATGTTGTTGAGTGCTTATTCACAATATAGCTGATGCAATGAGCTACACACAGAACTATGCAGTATGAGAATTATTTTGCTGGTTCACGTGCTCCACTCAGAATAAGAAGAATCTTATTTTCCCTCTGATGTCTTCCATGTTTTGGCCTGGATACCCACATTTAGTGGCGTGGAAACACCCTTGTCTGAATAGCTACTAACAGGAGGTGGCAGACAAATACAATTCTGTTCAGGTAAAAATTAGAAGGAGGCAGTGGTTGGGGTCAGGCTGGGGTTGCAGTATGCAAAGTGTGATATCTGTAACCCATTGGTTGTACTTATAAGTAAGCCTTAGTGGAGAGTGACTGCAGAAGGTATGGCAGTACACCGTTGTTACTAGTGGGAGGGTGCTCCCTGCTAAAGTGATGAAATCATGAATTGGAGGGGGGGGGGGGCAAATGCTGTGCATAGTCAATTTTCTAACACTGATATCAAGAGAGTGGACTGGAGGCTGCATTGAGGGTAGGCAGTTAAGGGAGCTCTGGTCTGGTAAAGACTAGTACATTGCAATTGGCCATTTTCAGTGTTCTGCTGTTTGCTTTCCTTCTACTCCCTCCTTAGAGTGCAATGTCACCTTCACAAAGTAAATGCTTCTGATGTAATTTCTAACCTTCCAAGCCCTGTTGTTCTTAGGAGAGCTCCACCGATCTTTAGTCGGAGCCTGTTGCCCCTTCCGCCGCCAAGGCTGAGCACTTCCTCACCCTGCACTCCAAGTCAGGGGTGATGAGCTTCACATAATTACTATTTGCTGTACCTGACATTAATTAGTCCACTATCACTTGCATAGTTTAAAGAAAATGTCTCAAATAGAAGAAAACGTTAAACAAATGGCTACATGGATTGCTTTTACCATGCATTTATGTGACCACTCCAAAGTGATATGGATATTGCCATGAGAAACTATGACATTACATTTATGCTGCACAATTTAATTTTAGTCTCTATTATGCAACATTAATTGAACCAATCTGGTGCAGCAGCATGATTTTTGAACAACGATTTGTACATAATAATAATAATAATTCAAGCGCCTCTACTCTTTCCCATCTTCATGGTTCGGGCCCAAGTGCCACACCCCCACAACTCATGCAGGGGTCATTTGGCTCTTTTTAGGCTGTTCTAAAATGACTAGTACCTGTTTCGAGGCACAGGAGAAGAAACGTTGGGTTATTCTTGCATGTTGTGTGTGCCCTGAAATTGATTTTGGACAGTCGCATTTCCAATTTTCCAGCTGACCTCAACTGAAAGAGGAGGTGTTACAAGGAGGAGCGAATTTTTCCAGACCCGCCTGGGGACACCCTGCTCTTCCACTTCCTTGTCCTCTTTTGCCCCTCCTTCTGACTGTTTGTTGAAAGGAGTGGATTGGTAATGACATTGATTTTGATTCTGTGGATTCTTCCTTAGTTCATTTCTTGAACAGTCACACAGTGATTATCAAATAAAACCAATTTGTTTAAAAATATTATTTTGCTAGTTCTCACATATTGTTCAATGTTTTTTTACACTCTGTAGTTAATAGATGGTGAACAAAAGCCATCTCTACTGACTCCAGTGCAGTTTAAACAGTGTTTACAATATCACAATGCCAGTCAATGGTAGAGAGGGAGATGCACCCTCATTTTATTTACAATTAATGATTTTCATCATATTTAATGAAGCCTCTCTAGCGGGTGCCCATGCATCATTGTCACTCAGGCTGTTTATCCTATTGCTTTGGATTTGGACTTCTCCAGGCATAATAGCATGCAACAGTTGGTTCCCATTAGCTCAGTAAGGATTTTAAACTTCAAAAATAATTTGCAGTTATTTTCGAAACATCAGATATTTTGTCAGATATTGGGAATCTAGTGATATTCAGAAGATCGGACAAAGACCTGGGGACTTACATGTAGACCTTAATGGCATCATCTCGAACCGTATAAGTCTTAAAAGCAGGAGAGCATCTGGGTGAATACTAAAATCTATTGGAACTTTAACTGCCATGGCCACTGCTGTTTGTCTATTGGGTCAGTGTACAAGTTCTTTAGTCCATTGTTCAGATGTGGATCGCAGACTATCCTGGGTAATAGTCAGATTACACACCTGGCCAATTCGACCATCGTTGTTGTTCTGTTCCTACTAATTCGGTAAGATTGCTTTTGGGCAACATAAGCATCAAAACTATTTATCTATAAAGTTTTATATAGGCGAATATAGCTACCCATAATATCAGAATATGTTAACCTGGTTCCTGGCTAGCTCACAGTGCACCATAAGGACCCCTAAAACTTACAGGGTAACCAATGGTGTCTGTTACCAAACAACATGACAACCCTAATACCATCAAGGAAATCTTGGAAACCGATCTACCCTTCAGGCTTGCCCAAAGGGAGACACAAGAAGTACACAAATTTGCATTTCAAGTATTTATTGAAGCAATTGTACTCTGGTGTAAAATATGTGAACTGCAATGAATAGAAGGAAACAAAGAAGGGTAACCAGCAAAACAAGAATGGTGAGAAAGATGAATAATTCAACCATGATATCTTTGCATTGATTATATGAAGCAAACATAATAAGATGACGGACGGGGCGCCAAAACTTTTCAGACACTCACCTCCAGTCACTATTAGATCTGGGTTGAATCCATCATCGTTCTTTTTCTCACTTCGCCACCCCAGTTCACACCCAGCCATATGCAAATCAGTATTGACCCTGTTCCTCATGGGAACAGTCCAGCCAGAACAGCCAAGCCAAATCTTCCCTGGACCGGAAACATGCATCCTGGGACCGGTTTTGGGGTAACAAGGCAAGCTTGATTCCAGTGGCAAAGTGAGCAAGGGTCCCACGTCTCGGCATACCCTGCCAATTTAGGGCGAACAAAAAAAACACAATAAGATGATGGACGGAGCGCCAAAACTTTTCAGACACTAACCCCCAGTCATTATTAGATCTGGTTGCATACATATAATTGTACTCCTACCTTGCGCTGCCTGTCCTAGAAAGCATAGGTTGGGTTATTTTACCAGAATACCTTAGAGTGGTCTAACTTCCTATTTACCTATATTCGTGTGTCATCTGGTGATGTCGAACAACCCACCGTCCTTCACAGTAGCCTGATGGGATTCAGCTGGGCTAGAATTCAGTTATGAGGCAACTGTGACAATCCATCAAAATGCTTCTCTGTCGAACAAAGGCTTGATGCAGTTTATTTAAAAACTGGACCCATTCGTACTGTGCCTGAGCACTGGTCCGCCATCATTGATGGTTCTACCCTCCCAGAACTGTCACCAAACAGACAGCAGCAAACAAGGACAGTTTGCGCAGTGTACTCGGTCCTTGGACAGAATGTTCTAAGGTATATTAATGTGCCTATGAAGAAATGTATTTGTAAGCTGCCCTTTTCTGATTACACTATCTCATCATGTGCGCAAGCAAATATGTGCTAAACGTAATTGTCTAATAAACTGTTGACTTTAAACGTAAGCATGTCAAAATGGAAGCTTTTTTGTACAGGGCCCATTAACCTCACGAAACCTACTCCTTGTCTGTAAGGTTACTAAAAATCTTCAAATTAAACATAAAAATACTTCCTAAAATTGATAATGAAACCTAAAAGTCTAAAAAATATTTCCGCTTTTATTACAAAGCATAAAGAAAGCCAAAATGCATTAAAAGTCAGTTTAAAAAAATTCACAATTAATATTTGCATACTAAAAAAATGTACTTTTGCTTGGAAAAATTGCTGAATTAAAAAGTTCTTGAAACTGCATGAATGTTTAAATATTTTGATAGTCAATAGAACCTATGTTGTTTCTAGCTTCCGAAGACAATGTTTCCGTTGACACCCCAAACACAAGTCCCAAAGTACAAACATGGTCGTATCCAACCCAAACAGCAGCCACTGCAGGTGTGACAACCAGTAGTGCATCCTCAGTGGATAAGCCAGGATCCGAAAATCCAGGCCACGCATTCAGAGAAAGCTCATAATGTGAATTTTGCAGCCACGGCAATTGCATAGGACATCTGTGCAAATGGATTATTAATGGACCCATCAGCAGTTCCACATTCATAGATTGGTCCAATTGAAATCCAAGGCATATATGCAAATTACACTCGAAAGTGCACACCAAACAGTGGAACACAGGCTGTACACAATGTAACCATACAGGTCAAAAAAGGGCAAGGACCAGTTGTCATTCAGTTCCTGAAGTAAGGGTACACCAAAAAACTGTATCATGCGTTCACAATACATTAGGACATGTGGTAATTCTATTCCAATTTGGGGAAACCTCCATTACGGAGAAGCAAAAAGGGAATCAGGATCCTGACAATTAGAAATAAAATAAGCTACATGCCTCCAAAGAAACTGAAAGCCAGATTATGCTTGTGATTGTAATGTAGAGTCAAAGACCAAGTCTACGTCTATAACTGTTAATGAATTGGCCCACTGTATCCATCTAGGATGTAAGGCTTTCTTGTTTAGAATACTGGCCTTTGAGGCAGCTTCTAGTCAGAACAATTATGTGTTTCCTCTGAGCCAATGACCTTCCCTTTACTACAGCTGTCCAATCTACCATCTGTTTTTTTTCTGTTAGTGCAAAACACATCTCTACATTTGAATATAAATGCAATTTATATGCAATTGGTACAGTGTCACCCTCATTGAAAGTGACATATGTGTGGCCTGTGGTTTCAGTGATTATGCCGATCACCAATTTTTTTTGTACTAACACTTGTATGTACGTGTTTTGAAACTAGCATATCAGTCTACACTGAATGCACGATTTGTGTATGTTCTGGTGCCCAGTGTGTACTTGAGAAGTCTGGACGTACTCATTCATAAAATGGTTTTGCCCATTGTGCATAATCTGCCATATATGTTCTACCAAAATGTAGAAAGCCCAAGAGTGATTGCAGCTTTTTTATTGTGTAAGGTGGGTCTAAGAGTGCACATTTCTCTTGGAAATGTGGCACCAAGCTTTTGGCTTCATCTGATAGCTTGTATCCCAGGAACAGGACACTGATAAAGGAATCATTTGATTTCTGGAAGTTTAATTTATAGCCTATTTGAGCAAATCCTAGAACTATGGGATCTACTTGGCCTAGCTGTGTTTCTAAGTCATCATCTGTAAGGTATATGTCATCGACATAGGACAATGTTTCATGGTCAAAGCTCTATAACAATCCTGTTACACGGGTGGAGAAAAAACCTGGAATGCTCTCATACCCTTTAGACAATCAACAACATTGTTTTTGTGACCTGGGGGCAGAGAATGCTGTCTGATACCTGCTTTTTTGTAGGCGCTATGTTTTGGCAGAAAAAGCCATTTGAAATGTCTAAGGTTGTTTTGTATTTTTTGCACACTATATCGTTCATTAGTGCTGTGCTGTGTGCATTTTGTATTGTAAGGGTGTGAGTGTGGCTATTTAATTGTCTATAGTCTAAAACTAAGCGGTATGAAGGGTCTGGTTTTAATATCGGGAACAAAGGATTGTTCAATGGTGAGGGGCAGGACTCAATTACACCTTGATATTCAAGTTATGTTAGAGTTTCTCTAACCTGTCATTTTGCTTCATGCTTAATGGGATATTGTGGTTGCGCCTGCGGGCTGGACCATATGGCTTTTATATGGTAAGGTGAATCTTCATCCTAGCCCACATGGTTGTGATATAATGCTGGGGATTGTGCAAGGGCCCACTCCTTGATATATGCATGTTTAACTGCTTCTGGAACAAGGCCGGAGAAGGATGGTACTACCACACTTTCCCCAATGGGATTAATATTATTTTTTTAAATATATTTTTCTTTTTCATAATAAAATGATATATGAATAACATAAATAGACAATCAGGCATTCTTATTTACATTTGGCGTGTTAGGTACATCCACCGTTAAATTGTAAACTTCAGTCACCTGTGTATTTTCGTATGCATATGTAGTAAATCCCATGCAAATCACCATAACATATTGCGTAGACCCCTGTTATAATAGTTCTTCTGGGTCCTGCAGTACAAGTGGTGAGGTGCATATTTCCCCTCTGTATGTGTTTTACCCTTTCCACAGTCTTATCCACTTTTTCGGGCACCCCCTGTGCACAAATACAGTCTTTTCAGCTACCATGGCCATATCCATGTCTTTTCAACATTCTGTGAGTGTGGGGGCGACCGCTGCACCCCAGTGTCTAGCGATATTCTTTTTTGCCAACATAATTCCTAAGGTTGCCCATGTCTGTCTTGTGGTGTTGAGGTCTGTGGGCTCCCATATGTTTAGAAGGTATCGTTTGGGTCGAGGTGGGACTGGGCTGCCACTGAATCGTGTAATATTTTCCATTACCAATTTCCAATATCCCACTATAGCAGGGCATTCCCAGGTAGTATGGAAAAATGTGCAGAGTGCCCCACACCCCCTCAAACAAAGTGGAGTGTCTGTTCCTTCTATTTTGCGGAGTGTTGGTCATGTATAGTACACACTATGGAGGATCTTAAGTTGTATCAGAAGAACTCTAGATGGGAATGCCACTACCCTGGGTGAGACTAAGGCGTCCTGCCAGTCGGAATCGTCAAGGTCTAGCAGCTCCGCGACCCATTTGTCATGGAGCTTTTGCGTGGGATCAGGTGCGTCAATAACGATTTTCCTATATGTCATAGAGATTGCTTTTTTGTCCATATGTTCCGTAAGTGACCTATCTTCTAACGGCGATGCCTCTGGTAAGTCGGTGGCGGGCGGGATTTCTGCCTCTAAGGCGTGCTTTATTTGATAGTATTGGAATCGCTCCGTTGGAGCCATCCCATATTTGGATTGGAGTTGGTCAAAGGTAATCATCTTCCTCCGTATCCAGAGGTCCCTGACCTTGGAGATGCCAATAGCATCCCATTGCTGGAATCCCTTGCTCTTGCCCAGTCTGCCCAATCTGTCCGTGACCCAAAGTGGTGTTGCCTGTGTGATTTTATTGTGCCAGCCCAATTTTTTATGCACTGTCTGCCATACTTTGAGGGTGTGATTCGTCAGACCCAGCAGGGCCTGCGGCTTGTCGTACAGTGCACGATATGGACCTTCGTCTCCCAGCCATACCCTATCCAGCCCGTAAGCCGGGTCTGTGTGAGTGACCCAGTGGGATTATTAATACAATATCATATGGCCAATCTTTCTCAGCCAAGAGAATGCCATAATCAAATATTAGGTTTTCCCAAAAAAGAACTTTAACTGTACGAGGTAATCACTCTCAATCTGGAGTAGAGCATTGTGAGTCCTTCTTTGGCTTAATGTACTCCTCTGACCTGTGTTCTGATCATTCTTCTCTCTCAGAGCATTTTTCGACTCGTGAAAGGAACAAGAAGGACGTGTATCAGTATACTGATACCTATCAGGCTATTTAATTGTTTCACGGTTGCGTAAAATATAGCGCTTTTCAGAGGACTGCTGTGGAGGAGATCCACCCTGTGATATAACTCTTTCTTATTTTACTTATTATATAAGCGTTTTTTAGAAAACTATGGTGCCTGTTACGGGATATCCTTTTCAGAATTACCCCTAAGTTATGGTTTATTAGGACTGGGCTCCCAAATTATCTCGACCTATTGATATATAGGTTACAGCAATAATTTGTGTAGTTCTCACTCCACATCCGCTAGCGGAATTTGTGCAAGATGCTAGCGTACTGCCAAAGCAGGTGTTTACCCTTTAATATTACTCAAAATAATTGAGGAAATCAAGTTTCATCCCCAAGTCCAGGGCAGGGTCCGCCCTGTATTCATTCTGAATCTGTTTAAGCACATCAGGCAAACTGATATGGATGGTGTACCATGTGTGATGGTCCTACATTGCAGCAAATGCTGAGCCCCATGTGGCACATTCTTCTACTGGGAGAATCAACCCTAAAGGTAGGCACATCACAATAATTCTATGTTTATCTTGAGGTCCTGTATGAGGGAACACTGCTTCTAGCTGATTTATTTTTTGTGCAATCCAGAGCAAAAAATCTCCTATCTTGTGGGAACCTTTTCCATAATTGAATTAATAGTGGCTGGAATAATTTCTGGCATTGCCAGATTGAGTTGTGCAGCTTGAACAGCCCTCACTGGGGTTGCTGTAATTGTTCACATAACAAACTGGGTTAACCATCTGTTAAGTCTAACTATACCTGTGTACAGTGCACAAAGTTCTGCTGCTGTGAAAACTCCTGTTCGTGGATATATTGTATAGCTTGCTAGAACTGGTAATGTTGCCCCGTCATTGCTGATGGAACCCAGTCTGACATTTTCAAGTGTATGTGGTAGCGTGTCTTGGAACAATTTTGTGTTCCTAAAATGTTTGTACAATTTCTAAATTTTCATATGCTCTGTAGTTGTTTGGTATGGCTGTTTCAGTGTATGTGTGAAAATTTGTTGGCGCCTGCTGTCGGAAATGTTACCCATGAATAGAATTCCTCTGTTTTATATGCTTTGTTGGCCTCTACCATGAAGCTAACATCCCCTCTCATAAGAGGAAGCTCTTGCTGTTGTAACATCTGTGTTAATGCATGTCTGCTGTATAGTAGTATAACCATAGGTACTTGATTAGCTATTTTACTGAAAGGAATTCAGAGAAGGTAATCTATAGTGGGGTGATCCTTTGAAAGGTTCAAGCCTGGAACAACCTACAGGAAGAAATAGGGGTTCCCTATTTAGCTGAGGAGCATATTTCCCTAAAACCATGGATGCCTCTGTTTAAAGGTGAGTAGGGTCTTTGGGCACACATAAGAAAATGACTCAGGAAACCCATTAAATAGGTACCTGTAAAGTTGGTGGCGGCATGTTATACGGTTCCTACTAATTCAGTAAGACTGAATTTTGACAAGATAAGCATCAGAACTATGGAGGACTGTGTCCGCTCATGCCATCAGAATATGTTGACCTTGTTCCTGGCTAGCTCACAGTGTCATGAAAGTGGTCTGGTCACACTCAGGTGACCTGAACTCAAACGTGCACAGCAGTTATGGTTAAATACTAACTTTGTTATTTGGTTGTCCCTTAATAAATAATCTTTAAAGAGTTTGCTTATTTGCATTCATTAATACAATTTATTCTTCATTGCATAATTCTTGTGAATCAAATTCAAGATTTTCTTGCTTATACATTACTAAATTCATCATACATTGTTTCAGTATATATATTTTCTACGGCGATTGAGGATTTGCAAGTTGAGCCCAATGCATTTCGGGACTGAAAGTCCCTCCGTCAGGGGAAATCCTAAAAGTCAAAAAAGTGAATTAGTCATTGTTGTGTGCCTATTTATGGGGATGCACAGGCTGGATCATTTTTCAGTAACAATGCGATTTTGTGCCATGAACTTAAAATACATACATATATATATTTTTATAGATGCCACATTCTATCGTTTATGTATTACATACACTATACAATACATGTCAGAAGCCTCGATTTATTGGGTCAAAGTCATAGTGGAAACCATGTTATGTTGATTTAAAAATAATGTCCTGACAGCTTATCCTGAGAATGCATCCTTAAATTATGCTGCCCAGTAAATTCTATATCTTTAAAATGATGATCCCTGGCTGATTAATCGCTCCATATGGCTAGGTATACATTTGATGATTCAGAATTCAATATCTTTTCCTATAATGTATAGCAGCTGTTCAATATTACTCGCATACCTCATATCAAGGATCGTACGTGTTACAATCTTACCAAAGAATGAGTGTCAATATCCCCCGATGAAGATGTATTTTCTTTCTAGGGATCTCAATGTACGCTATCTTGTTTTTGTAAATCTCTGTATGAAAAGGCATAAAGTTCCATTGTAGGTACATATAATTAACTGCTACTGTTATTTTCATGCTTCAAAATCGAAATAATTCTTACCCGATAGCTTCTCAAAAATTAGCGTAGTCAATCCCTCTGAATATCAAGGTGTATCAGGATGTATAACTTCTATAAGAACTGCGTTCCTCCCAATTAATAGACGTAAGAGTGTAACCTGTAACATGTGCATGATATTAGGAACATGTTTTGGGAACTTACACTGATTTAGATCATCTGTTATGTAACCTTACCTAACGGTCAAGTGTTCCCCGCGTCTAGGGTCAACATGCCATAGCGTTCGTGAAAACTTCTTCAGTTCAGATTATAGACGTACTAAATTGTTATCTGTAATATGGGCATCAAGCAATTAAATCAAAGGCTAATTTTTGTATCAGACGACCAGAAGTCTTGAGTAATTTGTAATACAGCCTTTCCTAAAACATGAAATGTCCCATGCATCTGACATCTGAATAGACGTACTGTTATAGTTAACAAAGATCGCTTCGATGTGAATATTGTGCGCGTTGCCACCGTTATGAAAAAGTTATTATAACTATTAGTGGACTGTCCTATGAAGAAATTCCACAGATCTAGAGATGCCCCTTTGATCATGTTCTTACCTATTGCCAGTGAAAATGCTCCTTCTAGCTCTCCAAATGTGTAGTCCACATGCAGACCCATTTTACTGTTTAAATGTCTTGGGGTCCCATGTGTTTGCGAGAGAATTCTCGCGGGCATAGTACCCGTGTTTAGGCTCCATGTTGGAGTGGGGTTAAAGATTCCCAGAAAGCTCTATTTAAACAGTTTATTGTATAATCTAAATATTCAGTTGAAAGGTATATATGCCGACCATATATAAATGCTCATTCACTCTTTCTGACGTGTAGTCTACATACGGATTCTTTATACTTGCAAGTCTGAATGTCTAGGTATCGCGTCTAATCTCGCGAGAGAGTTTTGAGTTTAAGCACCATATTGGAATAGGATAGAGAAAACTTTATTGATACTGATCAATAATATGAATACCTGCGATCTTGTATGTTGTGAATTAAATGATATCACAATGTTAAATGCGCGAATCGTACAGAGAAACATATAAAATACTGTGTTCATGGTGTTAACGAGTATGACCGTGGTTGGAAATAAAAATATACCAGAAGGTTCTCAGTTCTAGAATTATGTTTAGCCTGATTTTGTTCAATCTAAGTATGAGCAGACTGCCATGTGTCCTTAGTATTATGAGTGCAGCCAATTCTAGGATTATCTTAAACCTGCTAATGTTCAGGCTATTTATGCGCATACTGCCATGATCGAAAGTGAAGAGAACCTCATGGATTGCTCTGTGTCTACAATATGTATACTAATCAATAAATTATTGTCAATGAAACTGAAGTTTGCTGTATCTGATCTATGAACTATAAGTATTGTAGCTAGCCCAATAATATGTCCATCTTCTGACATATTTACACAATATGAACAAAATGTAATGAAGAGAGGTAAGATAAATGTACAATTGTGATTTCTTTTGATATCCATACTAAGAGTTTCCAATATGCTTAAATAAACTATAGGTTGTCAACTTATATGAAAACAATGGGTGTACAAATGATATCCTCACTATCTTTTTCTGCATGATAGGATCTGCCTTTGTATGTCTATTTGTTTTTTTGGACTATCAAGTCCTGTGTGTAGTTTGTTGCTTTAACTATCCTGCTTTTTAGGTCTCGCCTATCCCATTCCGCAAGGAATGGATAGGGGAGAATTTTAGTGGGCAAAATCGTTCTCAAATCAACAGCGGATTTCAAACAGGGCATGTGCTCGTGAACGCGCTTCTCCCCGAGCCGCCTGCCTCCTAGAGCTTCACTTCAAAGGGCTTCACTTCAAAGTCTCCGCCCACAGCGTGCGCTGCTTCACTTCAAAGGGCTTCACTTCAAAGGCTCTGCCCACAGTGTGCGCTCGGCCTCAGGCATTTCTCCACCCATGGCCGGCCGGCCGGCCGGCCGGCCGTACTTTCACTTTCACGGCCGCCAGGCCGTGTCTCGCATTTCTCCTCCCCCCTCCCCACAGCACTGCCAAGAACTTGTTCTCTGCATGACTCTATACCAATTTTCCCTCTGATTCGAATCAACCTTCCTCTAACTTGCCTATCACACTAAGTTTTACCTTTTTCCCCACTTCACCCTTACTTTTATCCTTATTCACCGGTGCATCTCCTACATAAACAGGTATCCTTCTTTCATTTCCCCAGCCTTGTCGGGCTCGCTCTTCCACAGGAAGCTAATCGCATAGTTATTTCTGCTCTTGGCAATTCCTGACTCTTAAACTTATATATTTTAAATTGATAGTGTTCTTGAACTGATATCTGGCGATATATAGATAATTTCTTGAGCCACTCTCTGTTAGGACAGCCATGCAAGCTTAATTTTGTTTCTCTGTTTGGTGTGACAACCCTAGATGTGCATTTTCGCAGTGCCAGGGACAAAATGCCTTCCGTTCATGTTTTGAGTGGGGAAAGAGGGAGTGGGAGACACTAATCAATATCATTTTAGATTTAGCAGGCTTCAGCTCTACATTGTTCATTCTCACCCGCCCATCAGCAGGCAATGAATGCTCCCAAAAATGCGTACTTTGAAGTGTCAGAAGATGGTGTTACTTAACTAATATAGATGCACTTAAGAGAGATACTGAATCAGATGGGTGACGAATGCAAGTCCTTTCATTCACAAAGATATATGGTGGGGGAGCGCACTGCTGATCAGAAAGGAATGCGATTCCTTTCATTCACAAAGATATATGGGAGAGGGGGAGCACTGCTGTTTAGAAATTGGAAAGTTGTGCCGACTGCAAGCTCTGTCACTTCATGCTAAAAGAATTCTGGACAGGTGCATTACATTGGTGGTTTGCAAAACACTCAATTTACCACTTTAAAGAATTAATAAAACAAGTTCCTCTTGTGCAAGCAAAGCAACTGCAGATGGAGTGACAACGGTTAAGCTGACTCAACGTGAGCAGTTGACTGATGGAACCAGACTGGCTTGTTTTAATCCCGGCTTTACAGAACAAAAGTGTGTGAGCCCAGGCAAATAAAGCCATCCACCGGTGACCCCGTTCTCATGCTCAGAAGCATTCACAAATGATGCGCACACCAACACGAAGCGCGTGTTTGTGATAAAGCGTTTACCCCGTTGAACCAAGATGCGCCTAGAAACGAACGGCTCCATTGCGCTACTATTACACAAGTTTCCAGATGTGGGGGTTACTTACTGTGCACTCAATAAACAACACGCGTCGCAGGGGTTTTCTACTCTAAAAAATTAAAACCAGGGACACCTCGATATAAACAGTAAAGAACTATAAAAAAAATCCTGACATCCATACAGTGCATTGTGTGATGTTGTTGTTACTGTTTTATTAATCTTTCCTTTCTTTCTGTGATATCTTCAACGGTCGGTTGTTTGGTGTATTCTGTTTGGCTCTCCTGGAGCTGCCTTCGGCAAAACGCAGCACTTTATAGGCAAAAATACAGACACATATGTAAACAGTTTAAAAATGAAAGCAACATCGTATCTCTCTGACCCCGAACCTTATGCAACCCACAGACTGTGTGGTCGGTGCTGTCAGAGTGCTGAACCATCACAAAGGAGATGTCGACATCTATATGATTCAACTGTGTGTTGCTGTTAGGTATAGCGCCAACAAAGCGCACGATGTTCCAGAGCAGAAGAGCAGAGTGCACTCGTGTTTACCAGCAGGATGCACATAAATATTACTAGACTACTGGTTTGTATTTGGTAGAGCGTCAACGTGGTCATCAGAATATTTTGAGAATCTAGAGTGATAGAGGGAGCTAGGCTTGCCATGCTGTATTCCTACCCAGTAAAAGACACATTAATGCAGTTAATGGTGTTTTGCGTAGCGCCAACACGCTGCCTTCCAGGCACTTCAGTGCGCTTAGATAGCCTGCAACGATTGCTGAAATGCTAGGTACGTACCGCGATCTCGCTTGCGAAGCAGAGACACATTTCTTTAGTTAGGTGTGTATTAATTTATTCATTGGTATTCTGTGTAGTGCTGACATGTTGCGCCTATACACTTTATATCGGTTCGAATTGGGGGGGGAGATAGCGCCAGGCTCATGCTAATCTTTATGGTAAATAGACAGGTTTATTTTTTTGTATTTATTGGAGCTTGATATAGCTCCTTTACTCCACCTAGGGAGTCTGGAGAGGCGAAGGGTGAAATCTGGGCGCATCCCATCTTTTGCATGCAAAAAGATATACGTATTTTACATTTAACCAGGGCTGACTTTTAAAGTTTGTGTAGCGCTGGCATTTTGCCTTTCAGATACTTCAGTGAGCCTCATTTTCTTAGAGTAGACAGAGTCAACACATACATTGGGCATTCTTTTTAGGACTTTCTAAGTTACATGGCATCTTGCATCGACTTGAAAGCCAGTGCGCGCCCGGCCCCACTTCCTGCTGCCCCTCTTACAGCAATTAACTTTCGTTTGCGTTGCCATCTGCTTTGCTTTTTTTTTCCTGCCTTTCGTCATGGCGCCTCTCACAACTGCCCCTCCCCCTCCCCCTCCCCCACCACAACCACAGAGCGCCCAGATTTCGACCGAATTAAGAGACATTTTACTTTGGGTTACGATTGTGCTTCTTCACTGGTTGTGTTGCTTGTCGACAGCTGACTTGTCTTGCCTTCTGCTCCCTTGATTGCCCTTGTTTTCTTGCCTTCTGCTTCCCTGATTGTACTCGTTTTTTTTCTTGTCTTGTCTTCTGCTCCCCTGATTGACCTTGTTTTCTTGCCTTCTGCTTCCCTGATTGTACTTTTTTTCTTGTCTTCGGCTCCCCCACTCCATCTATCCATCCATCCATCCCCCCACTCCATCCATCCTTCCTCCCACTCCATCCATCCATCCATCCATCCATCCATCCCCCCACTCCATCCATCCATCCATCCATCCCCCCACTCCATCCATCCCCCCACTCCATCCATCCATCCACCCCCCCACTCCATCCATCCATCCCCCACTCCATCCATCTATCCCCCCACTCCATCCATCCATCCCCTCACTCATCCATCCATCCCACTCCCTCCATCCATCCCACCACTCCATCCATCCATCCATCCATCCCTCCATCCATCCATCCATCCATCCCACTCCATCCATACATCCCCCCACTCCATCCATCCCCACACTCCATCCATCCTCCATCCCACTCCATCCATCGATCCCACTCCATCCATCCATCGATCCCCCACTCCATCCATCCATCCATCCCCTCCATCCATCCATCCCCCCACTCCATCCATCCATCCCCCCCACTCCATCCATCCTTCCATCCCCCCACTCCATCCATCCATCCATCATCCCACTCCATCCATCCATCCCTCTCCATCCATCCATCCGTCCCACTCCATCTATCCATCCCACTCCATCCATCCATCCATCCATCCATCCATCCATCCATCCATCCCCTCCATCCATCCATCCCCTCCATCCATCCATCCATCCATCCATCCATCCATCCATCCATCCATCCATCCATCCATCCATCCCCCCACTCCATCCATCCTTCCATCCCCCCACTCCATCCATCCATCCATCATCCCACTCCATCCATCCATCCCACTCCATCCATCCATCCGTCCCACTCCATCTATCCATCCCACTCCATCCATCCATCTCCATCCATCCCACTCCAACCAATCCCCACACTCCATCCATCCATCCCCCCATTCCATCCATCCATACCCCCACTCCATCCATCCATCCATCCATCCCCCCACTCCATCCATCCATTCCCGCACTCCATCCATCCATCCCCGCACTCCATCCATCCATCCATCCATCCATCCATCCATTCCCCCGCCCCACACTCCATCCCTCCCCTGCCCCACACTCCATCCCTCCCCCTCCCCACACTCCATCGCTCCCCCACCCCACACTCCATCCCTCCCCTGCCCAACACTCCATCCCTCCCCCGCCCCACACTCCATCCCTCGCCCACACGCCATCCCTCGCCCACACTCCATCCCTCGCCCACACTCCATCTCTCGCCCTCTTGCCCTGCCTCTATCTATCTTTCGCCCTCCCTCTATCTATCTATCGCCCTCACTATCCATCGCATCACCAGAGCATCACTCAGCACCACCATAGCACCATTCAGCACCACCACAGCACCACTCAGCACCACCACAGCACCACTACAGCACCACTCAGCACCACCACAGCACCACACAGCACCACCACAGCACCACTCAGCACCACTCAGCACCACCACAGCACCAGTCAGCACCACCACAGCATAACTCAGCGCAACCACATCATCACTCAGCACAACCACAGCATCACTCAGCGCAACCACAGCATCACTCTTCGTAACCACAGCATCACTCAGCACCACCACAGCCTCACTGGTTCAATATGCTCTCTCAATGTTTCAAGCTTTATTACAAATGTCACAAAAAGATGTTAATATTTCACTTCTGTTCTTGGATTTTCGTCACAATAAAATACACTGAACATAATCTTCACAAAAGTTATTTACAAAAGTTTAAGCTATTGCCATTATAAATTACAATAACTTTTATTTAATTATTAATTATTTAAAAAAATTAAAAGCCATTGTTATTTGTAATATCCATACATCTAAGTCCTGTAAATGCAAAACATGTTGCATTACAAATGCTATAGGTGTCACATTTGCAAAAGATAAAAGTATTGGCATTGTAAATGACAAAGCTATTAATTTCGCTATTTTCAAAACCAACAAATGAATAAAAAATGTGTCATTTATAAGACCAATAGCTCAAACTTTCCTAATGCGAGACCTATTGCATTGCAAATGCTTGTTATTAATGATGTGGCTAAATTATATGTGTGTGAATTTGTAAGAAGCATGACATATATAGTTTATCGTTGAGTCCTAATGGCATTATTGTATTCAATTTCTTAATCCAAAAGACTTCCCTCTGTAGGAGTGATTTCGAATTGTCCATTGCGTCTCTGTTTGGAACCTGCTCTATGATCTGGAATTTAAATTGTGCCATGTTGTGACGAGCATCTTCCCAGTGCATTTCTAGACTAGAAGTTGTATTTTTATTTCTCATCCGTCTTTTATGTTCCGTTAATCTGGTCTTCATCTTCCTGTCTGTTTTCCCGATATGTAGTAGCCCGCAGGGACATTTGATTGAATATACTACTCTTGTGGATTTACAGTCGAGTTTCTCTTGTAGTCTAATTTTGTCTCCAGTCCTAGGGTGTAGTAGTGTATCCCCACTAATCACATTATTGCAATGAATGCAATTTCCACATTGAAAAGTTCCTCTTTTCTGTGTTTCTTTTGTCATTTTTTTCTTTTTTGATAGTATCTCTTTGATGTTGCGTCCTCTTTTAAATGCAAATAGTGGAGTTTCTTTATTTAAATCATTGAAATCAATTTCCTCCTTCAGTAATTCCCATCTTTTTAGTATTATTTGTTTAATCTGTGTTGAAACTGTAGAGTATTTAGATACAAATACACACTTCATAGTGGTATCCGTATCCCGTTTTTGAAGTAATGTTTCTCTGTCCATTGAACTTGCACGATTTTTGTGTTCTAATAAGGTTATGTAATTCTTTATTTGTTGTTCCAATCTTTGCAAGCTTACTTCCTCCTCTGATGTGATCCGTTGTATTCTCAGGAGTTGTGAGTATGGAAGATTTCTTATGAGTGATGGAGGGTGAAAACTTGTAAAATGAAGAGCATTATTGCGGTCTGTTTCTTTTTTATGTACTCTGGTGATAATGGTGTTATTACTAATTTTAATCCAGTTATCTAGGAAAGCAATTCCACTCTTGGTAATTGTGCTGGTAAATTGAATTCTGGGGTCAATTTCATTAAGTCGTTATAAGTGTTTCTTTGGAATCCTTCCATATGAGGAATACATCATCGATGTAACTGCGAAAGCAGATTAAATTACTCTTCCATTCATCTTTGTTTATGATGTGATTCGATTCGAATTTGGCCATATAGGTGTTGGCGTACGATGGTGCTCCTGGAAAACCCGTTGATGTACAGTTGAGCTGTAAAAAGTATTCCGAATTCCACTCAAAATAACTATTGTGTAAACAGACTTGTAGTAACTCTATTATCATGTAGATCTGGTCATGATTTTCTGTTTGTTGCAGTAGAGCCAATTCCACAGCTTCTAATCCTAAAGCGTGTGGAATCGAAGTATATAAAGATACCACGTCTATGGTACATAACCACCAGTTTTCGTTCACTTCATGCCTGAGTTCTTCAATGCTTCTCAAGAAATCGTTGGTATCTTCAATATATGTTGCCCAATTTTTTACCAGCACAATTACCAAGAGTGGAATTGCTTTCCTGGATACCTGGATTCAACTTAATATTAACACCATTATCACCAGAGTACAAACTTAAGACAAACTTAAGACAGACTTAAGACAGACTTAAGACAGATTTAAGACAGACTTAAGACAAAATCCTAACTTCTGTGAATACCAAAAGTAGTAAGTTCATTCTGCGAATGCCAAAAGTAGTAAGTGCATTCTGTGAATACCAAAATAGTAGTAAGTTTAGGATTGAGTCTTAAATTCATTCTGTGAATCGGGCCCACAAT
Organism: Lissotriton vulgaris; assembly: GCF_964263255.1. Lineage (NCBI taxonomy): Eukaryota > Metazoa > Chordata > Amphibia > Caudata > Salamandridae > Lissotriton > Lissotriton vulgaris. The sequence continues at coordinate 50,820 of NW_028254947.1, forward strand.
ATTTTATATGTTTCCCGGTACGATT